>NW_026868074.1:0-76386 GCF_020745735.1 Hemiscyllium ocellatum | reverse complement strand
TTTCCACACTGTCGCCAATCTAATTTATTCTAATCTCGTCAACACCGACCTGCAGAGAGGCAGTTCTACCCAGACCCATTCCGCACACTGCATCGTTGTACATTGAATGCTGACTAATCCATCGAGCCCGCACAATCACCGTACACAATGGGACAATGAAGCATGGCCAATCCCGCAGAAGCTGCACATCTCTGTAACCGGAGCACCCGGAGCAAACCCACGCGCGCACGGGGAGAGAGAGTGTTCAAACTGTCCAGACGGTGACGCGAGGGCTGTTACCCAATCAGCCAAAGGTTCGCGGCGGCCGCTCGCCCGGCTCCCTAGCTCAGCGGTTAGAGCGCTGGTCTCGTAAACCAGAGGGCGTGAGTTCAAATCTCACTGGGGCCTCATCGCATTTATCCTCTTGCCAGGCCAGCCCGCAGTCAGTTTCAATGTTTGGTATGCGACTGACGAGTACCATGTTCGAATCGCTCAACGCCTGTTTATGGTCCAAGCGGCTTCTGAGGAAGGGCGAGTTTTCACCCCCAAACACCAGAGGTACGCGACGCGCTCCCGAATAACCCTGTTGGACTGAGAGCTGCTACTTTTGTCAAGTTGAGCTTTCCTGCAACTTCTGCTTTTGTCACTTACAGCGTTCAGTTGAAATCCAAAAACTTCTTTGTTCTGCAGGCAAAGAACGGGGCCGTGTGTGTTCACCGATTTCAGTTTGAGATCGCTGACCGATGATGTCTCCCGGTGATTCTCAGATATCACAGGAGCACAGAATCCCTCCAGTTTGGAAACAGTTTGGGACTTGTTGGGCTGAAGGGCTGTTTCCACACTGTCAACCAATCTCATATATTCTTATCTCGTCAACACACGACCTGCAGAGAGCAATCTACCCAGGCCCATTCCGCGCACTGCATCATTCTACATTGAATGCTGACTAATCCACCGAGCCCGCACAATCACCGTACACAATGGGACAATGAAGCGTGGCCAATCCCGCAGAAGCTACACTTCTTTGTAAACGGAGCAGCCGGAGCAAACCCACGGGAAGAATGTTCAAACCGTTCAGACGGTGACGCGAGGGTCGATTGGAACCTGTGTCCCAAGCGTTCTGACTCAGCCAGTGTTAACCAGTCAGCCAAGTTCCGCTGAGCGACCTGGCGCCTGGCTCCATAGCTCAGCGGTTAGAGCACTGGTCTTGTAAACCAGAGATCGTGAGTTCAAATCTCCTCAGGGGCCTCTCAGTCTTGTGGTATGACGCTGAGGAGCGCTGTGTTCTTCAAATTGCTCCTCGCCCGTTGTCGTCCAACCGGCTTCTTGGAAGCACGAGCGTCCACCGGCGGGGCGGGTGGCGCTCCTGTTGGACTCATAGCTGCTGCTTTGGGAATTGATGTCTGAAACGCCTCTCATTTCTCGTCTCCGACCAGGTGAGCAGGTTTTCCTGCAACTTCTTTCTTCTGCAGGCAAAGAACGGGGCTGTGTGTGTTCACCGATTAAAGTTTGAGATCGCTGAACCGATTAAAGTTTGAGATCGCTGACCTCAGTCACTCCAAGCGACCGAATGACCATTCCCAATCATGTCCTCCCGGTGATTCTCAGCTATCACAGAAGCATAGAATCCCTCCAGTTTGGAAACAGGCCATTCCGCCCAACTAGCCGCTCAGTGGTTCGCACTGCTGCCTCACAGCACTAGGGACGCAGTCACGATTCCAGCTTTAGGGGACTGTCTGTGTCGTGTTTGCACATTCGCCCAGAGTCTGCGTGGGTTTGCTCCGGTTCGCTCCCACTGTCTAAAGACGTGCAAGTCGTGTGAATTGGCCATTCTAAATTGCCCCTAGTCGTAGGTACATATTCAGAGAGAAACGGGTCTGGGTGGGTTGATGTGGACTTGTTGGGCTGAAGGGCCTGTTTCCACACTGTCGCCAATCTAATTTATTCTAATCTCGTCAACACCGACCTGCAGAGAGCAGTCTACCCAGACCCATTCCGCACACTGCATCGTTGTACATTGAATGCTGACTAATCCATCGAGCCCGCACAATCACCGTACACAATGGGACAATGAAGCATGGCCAATCCCGCAGAAGCTGCACATCTCTGTAACCGGAGCACCCGGAGCAAACCCACGCGCGCACGGGGAGAGAGAGTGTTCAAACTGTCCAGACGGTGACGCGAGGGCTGTTACCCAATCAGCCAAAGGTTCGCGGCGGCCGCTCGCCCGGCTCCATAGCTCAGCGGTTAGAGCGCTGGTCTCGTAAACCAGAGGGCGTGAGTTCAAATCTCACTGGGGCCTCATCGCATTTATCCTCTTTGCCAGGCCAGCCCGCAGTCAGTTTCAATGTTTGGTATGCGACTGACGAGTACCATGTTCGAATCGCTCAACGCCTGTTTATGGTCCAAGCGGCTTCTGAGAAGGGCGAGTTTTCACCCCCAAACACCAGAGGTACGCGACGCGCTCCCGAATAACCCTGTTTGGACTGAGAGCTGCTACTTTTGTCAAGTTGAGCTTTCCTGCAACTTCTGCTTTGTCACTTACAGCGTTCAGTTGAAATCCAAAAACTTCTTTGTTCTGCAGGCAAAGAACGGGGCCGTGTGTGTTCACCGATTTCAGTTTGAGATCGCTGACCGATGATGTCTCCCGGTGATTCTCAGATATCACAGGAGCACAGAATCCCTCCAGTTTGGAAACAGTTTGGACTTGTTGGGCTGAAGGGCCTGTTTCCACACTGTCACCAATCTCATATATTCTTATCTCGTCAACACCGACCTGCAGAGAGCAATCTACCCAGGCCCATTCCGCGCACTGCATCATTCTACATTGAATGCTGACTAATCCACCGAGCCCGCACAATCACCGTACACAATGGGACAATGAAGCGTGGCCAATCCGCAGAAGCTACACTTCTTTGTAAACGGAGCAGCCGGAGCAAACCCACGGGAGAATGTTCAAACCGTTCAGACGGTGACGCGAGGGTCGATTGGAACCTGTGTCCCAAGCGTTCTGACTCAGCCAGTGTTAACCAGTCAGCCAAGTTCCGCTGAGCGACCTGGCGCCTGGCTCCATAGCTCAGCGGTTTAGCACTGGTCTTGTAAACCAGAGGTCGTGAGTTCAAATCTCACTGGGGCCTCTCAGTCTTGTGGTATGACGCTGAGGAGCGCTGTGTTCTTCAAATTGCTCCTCGCCCGTTTGTCGTCCAAACCGGCTTCTTGGAAGCACGAGCGTCCACCGGCGGGGCGGGTGGCGCTCCTGTTGGACTCATAGCTGCTGCTTTTGGGAATTGATGTCTGAAACGCCTCTCATTTCTCGTCTCCGACCAGGTGAGCAGGTTTTCCTGCAACTTCTTTCTTCTGCAGGCAAAGAACGGGGCTGTGTGTGTTCACCGATTAAAGTTTGAGATCGCTGAACCGATTAAAGTTTGAGATCGCTGACCTCAGTCACTCCAAGCGACCGAATGACCATTCCCAATCATGTCTCCCGGTGATTCTCAGCTATCACAGAAGCATAGAATCCCTCCAGTTTGGAAACAGGCCATTCCGCCCAACTAGCCGCTCAGTGGTTCGCACTGCTGCCTCACAGCACTAGGGACGCAGTCACGATTCCAGCTTTAGGGGACTGTCTGTGTCGTGTTTGCACATTCGCCCAGAGTCTGCGTGGGTTTGCTCCGGTTCGCTCCCACTGTCTAAAGACGTGCAAGTCGTGTGAATTGGCCATTCTAAATTGCCCCTAGTCGTAGGTACATTATTCAGAGAGAAACGGGTCTGGGTGGTTGATGTGGACTTGTTGGGCTGAAGGGCCTGTTTCCACACTGTCGCCAATCTAATTTATTCTAATCTCGTCAACACCGACCTGCAGAGAGCAGTCTACCCAGACCCATTCCGCACACTGCATCGTTGTACATTGAATGCTGACTAATCCATCGAGCCCGCACAATCACCGTACACAATGGGACAATGAAGCATGGCCAATCCCGCAGAAGCTGCACATCTCTGTAACCGGAGCACCCGAGCAAACCCACGCGCGCACGGGGAGAGAGAGTGTTCAAACTGTCCAGACGGTGACGCGAGGGCTGTTACCCAATCAGCCAAAGGTTCGCGGCGGCCGCTCGCCCGGCCCCATCCATAGCTCAGCGGTTAGAGCGCTGGTCTCGTAAACCAGAGGGCGTGAGTTCAAATCTCACTGGGGCCTCATCGCATTTATCCTCTTTGCCAGGCCAGCCCGCAGTCAGTTTCAATGTTTGGTATGCGACTGACGAGTACCATGTTCGAATCGCTCAACGCCTGTTTATGGTCCAAGCGGCTTCTGAGGAAGGGCGAGTTTTCACCCCCAAACACCAGAGGTACGCGACGCGCTCCCGAATAACCCTGTTGGACTGAGAGCTGCTACTTTTGTCAAGTTGAGCTTTCCTGCAACTTCTGCTTTTGTCACTTACAGCGTTCAGTTGAAATCCAAAAACTTCTTTGTTCTGCAGGCAAAGAACGGGGCCGTGTGTGTTCACCGATTTCAGTTTGAGATCGCTGACCGATGATGTCTCCCGGTGATTCTCAGATATCACAGGAGCACAGAATCCCTCCAGTTTGGAAACAGTTTGGACTTGTTGGGCTGAAGGGCCTGTTTCCACACTGTCACCAATCTCATATATTCTTATCTCGTCAACACCGACCTGCAGAGAGCAATCTACCCAGGCCCATTCCGCGCACTGCATCATTCTACATTGAATGCTGACTAATCCACCGAGCCCGCACAATCACCGTACACAATGGGACAATGAAGCGTGGCCAATCCCGCAGAAGCTACACTTCTTTGTAAACGGAGCAGCCGGAGCAAACCCACGGGGAGAATGTTCAAACCGTTCAGACGGTGACGCGAGGGTCGATTGGAACCTGTGTCCCAAGCGTTCTGACTCAGCCAGTGTTAACCAGTCAGCCAAGTTCCGCTGAGCGACCTGGCGCCTGGCTCCATAGCTCAGCGGTTAGAGCACTGGTCTTGTAAACCAGAGATCGTGAGTTCAAATCTCACTGGGGCCTCTCAGTCTTGTGGTATGACGCTGAGGAGCGCTGTGTTCTTCAAATTGCTCCTCGCCCGTTTGTCGTCCAACCGGCTTCTTGGAAGCACGAGCGTCCACCGGCGGGGCGGGTGGCGCTCCTGTTGGACTCATAGCTGCTGCTTTTGGAATTGATGTCTGAAAACGCCTCTCATTTCTCGTCTCCGACCAGGTGAGCAGGTTTTCCTGCAACTTCTTTCTTCTGCAGGCAAAGAACGGGGCTGTGTGTGTTCACCGATTAAAGTTTGAGATCGCTGAACCGATTAAAGTTTGAGATCGCTGACCTCAGTCACTCCAAGCGACCGAATGACCATTCCCAATCATGTCTCCCGGTGATTCTCAGCTATCACAGAAGCATAGAATCCCTCCAGTTTGGAAACAGGCCATTCCGCCCAACTAGCCGCTCAGTGGTTCGCACTGCTGCCTCACAGCACTAGGGACGCAGTCACGATTCCAGCTTTAGGGGACTGTCTGTGTCGTGTTTGCACATTCGCCCAGAGTCTGCGTGGGTTTGCTCCGGTTCGCTCCCACTGTCTAAAGACGTGCAAGTCGTGTGAATTGGCCATTCTAAATTGCCCCTAGTCGTAGGTACATTATTCAGAGAGAAACGGGTCTGGGTGGGTTGATGTGGACTTGTTGGCTGAAGGGCCTGTTTCCACACTGTCGCCAATCTAATTTATTCTAATCTCGTCAACACCGACCTGCAGAGAGCAGTCTACCCAGACCCATTCCGCACACTGCATCGTTGTACATTGAATGCTGACTAATCCATCGAGCCCGCACAATCACCGTACACAATGGGACAATGAAGCATGGCCAATCCCGCAGAAGCTGCACATCTCTGTAACCGGAGCACCCGGAGCAAAACAAACCCACGCGCGCACGGGGAGAGAGAGTGTTCAAACTGTCCAGACGGTGACGCGAGGGCTGTTACCCAATCAGCCAAAGGTTCGCGGCGGCCGCTCGCCCGGCTCCATAGCTCAGCGGTTAGAGCGCTGGTCTCGTAAACCAGAGGGCGTGAGTTCAAATCTCACTGGGCCTCATCGCATTTATCCTCTTTGCCAGGCCAGCCCGCAGTCAGTTTCAATGTTTGGTATGCGACTGACGAGTACCATGTTCGAATCGCTCAACGCCTGTTTATGGTCCAAGCGGCTTCTGAGGAAGGGCGAGTTTTCACCCCCAAACACCAGAGGTACGCGACGCGCTCCCGAATAACCCTGTTGGACTGAGAGCTGCTACTTTTGTCAAGTTGAGCTTTCCTGCAACTTCTGCTTTTGTCACTTACAGCGTTCAGTTGAAATCCAAAAACTTCTTTGTTCTGCAGGCAAAGAACGGGGCCGTGTGTGTTCACCGATTTCAGTTTGAGATCGCTGACCGATGATGTCTCCCGGTGATTCTCAGATATCACAGGAGCACAGAATCCCTCCAGTTTGGAAACAGTTTGGACTTGTTGGGCTGAAGGGCCTGTTTCCACACTGTCACCAATCTCATATATTCTTATCTCGTCAACACCGACCTGCAGAGAGCAATCTACCCAGGCCCATTCCGCGCACTGCATCATTCTACATTGAATGCTGACTAATCCACCGAGCCCGCACAATCACCGTACACAATGGGACAATGAAGCGTGGCCAATCCCGCAGAAGCTACACTTCTTTGTAAACGGAGCAGCCGGAGCAAACCCACGGGGAGAATGTTCAAACCGTTCAGACGGTGACGCGAGGGTCGATTGGAACCTGTGTCCCAAGCGTTCTGACTCAGCCAGTGTTAACCAGTCAGCCAAGTTCCGCTGAGCGACCTGGCGCCTGGCTCCATAGCTCAGCGGTTAGAGCACTGGTCTTGTAAACCAGAGGTCGTGAGTTCAAATCTCACTGGGGCCTCTCAGTCTTGTGGTATGACGCTGAGGAGCGCTGTGTTCTTCAAATTGCTCCTCGCCCGTTTGTCGTCCAACCGGCTTCTTGGAAGCACGAGCGTCCACCGGCGGGGCGGGTGGCGCTCCTGTTGGACTCATAGCTGCTGCTTTTGGGAATTGATGTCTGAAACGCCTCTCATTTCTCGTCTCCGACCAGGTGAGCAGGTTTTCCTGCAACTTCTTTCTTCTGCAGGCAAAGAACGGGGCTGTGTTGTGTTTTCAACCGATTAAAGTTTGAGATCGCTGACCTCAGTCACTCCAAGCGACCGAATGACCATTCCCAATCATGTCTCCCGGTGATTCTCAGCTATCACAGAAGCATAGAATCCCTCCAGTTTGGAAACAGGCCATTCCGCCCAACTAGCCGCTCAGTGGTTCGCACTGCTGCCTCACAGCACTAGGGACGCAGTCACGATTCCAGCTTTAGGGGACTGTCTGTGTCGTGTTTGCACATTCGCCCAGAGTCTGCGTGGGTTTGCTCCGGTTCGCTCCCACTGTCTAAAGACGTGCAAGTCGTGTGAATTGGCCATTCTAAATTGCCCCTAGTCGTAGGTACATTATTCAGAGAGAAACGGGTCTGGGTGGGTTGATGTGGACTTGTTGGGCTGAAGGGCCTGTTTCCACACTGTCGCCAATCTAATTTATTCTAATCTCGTCAACACCGACCTGCAGAGAGCAGTCTACCCAGACCCATTCCGCACACTGCATCGTTGTACATTGAATGCTGACTAATCCATCGAGCCCGCACAATCACCGTACACAATGGGACAATGAAGCATGGCCAATCCCGCAGAAGCTGCACATCTCTGTAACCGGAGCAGCCGGAGCAAACCCACGCGCGCACGGGGAGAGAGAGTGTTCAAACTGTCCAGACGGTGACGCGAGGGCTGTTACCCAATCAGCCAAAGGTTCGCGGCGGCCGCTCGCCCGGCTCCATAGCTCAGCGGTTAGAGCGCTGGTCTCGTAAACCAGAGGGCGTGAGTTCAAATCTCACTGGGGCCTCATCGCATTTATCCTCTTTGCCAGGCCAGCCCGCAGTCAGTTTCAATGTTTGGTATGCGACTGACGAGTACCATGTTCGAATCGCTCAACGCCTGTTTATGGTCCAAGCGGCTTCTGAGGAAGGGCGAGTTTTCACCCCCAAACACCAGAGGAACGCGACGCGCTCCCGAATAACCCTGTTGGACTGAGAGCTGCTACTTTTGTCAAGTTGAGCTTTCCTGCAACTTCTGCTTTTGTCACTTACAGCGTTCAGTTGAAATCCAAAAACTTCTTTGTTCTGCAGGCAAAGAACGGGGCCGTGTGTGTTCACCGATTTCAGTTTGAGATCGCTGACCGATGATGTCTCCCGGTGATTCTCAGATATCACAGGAGCACAGAATCCCTCCAGTTTGGAAACAGTTTGGACTTGTTGGGCTGAAGGGCCTGTTTCCCACTGTCACCAATCTCATATATTCTTATCTCGTCAACACCGACCTGCAGAGAGCAATCTACCCAGGCCCATTCCGCGCACTGCATCATTCTACATTGAATGCTGACTAATCCACCGAGCCCGCACAATCACCGTACACAATGGGACAATGAAGCGTGGCCAATCCCGCAGAAGCTACACTTCTTTGTAAACGGAGCAGCCGGAGCAAACCCACGGGGAGAATGTTCAAACCGTTCAGACGGTGACGCGAGGGTCGATTGGAACCTGTGTCCCAAGCGTTCTGACTCAGCCAGTGTTAACCAGTCAGCCAAGTTCCGCTGAGCGACCTGGCGCCTGGCTCCATAGCTCAGCGGTTAGAGCACTGGTCTTGTAAACCAGAGGTCGTGAGTTCAAATCTCACTGGGGCCTCTCAGTCTTGTGGTATGACGCTGAGGAGCGCTGTGTTCTTCAAATTGCTCCTCGCCCGTTTGTCGTCCAACCGGCTTCTTGGAAGCACGAGCGTCCACCGGCGGGGCGGGTGGCGCTCCTGTTGGACTCATAGCTGCTGCTTTTGGGAATTGATGTCTGAAACGCCTCTCATTTCTCGTCTCCGACCAGGTGAGCAGGTTTTCCTGCAACTTCTTTCTTCTGCAGGCAAAGAACGGGGCTGTGTGTGTTCACCGATTAAAGTTTGAGATCGCTGAACCGATTAAAGTTTGAGATCGCTGACCTCAGTCACTCCAAGCGACCGAATGACCATTCCCAATCATGTCTCCCGGTGATTCTCAGCTATCACAGAAGCATAGAATCCCTCCAGTTTGGAAACAGGCCATTCCGCCCAACTAGCCGCTCAGTGGTTCGCACTGCTGCCTCACAGCACTAGGGACGCAGTCACGATTCCAGCTTTAGGGGACTGTCTGTGTCGTGTTTGCACATTCGCCCAGAGTCTGCGTGGGTTTGCTCCGGTTCGCTCCCACTGTCTAAAGACGTGCAAGTCGTGTGAATTGGCCATTCTAAATTGCCCCTAGTCGTAGGTACATTATTCAGAGAGAAACGGGTCTGGGTGGGTTGATGTGGACTTGTTGGGCTGAAGGGCCTGTTTCCACACTGTCGCCAATCTAATTTATTCTAATCTCGTCAACACCGACCTGCAGAGAGCAGTCTACCCAGACCCATTCCGCACACTGCATCGTTGTACATTGAATGCTGACTAATCCATCGAGCCCGCACAATCACCGTACACAATGGGACAATGAAGCATGGCCAATCCCGCAGAAGCTGCACATCTCTGTAACCGGAGCACCCGGAGCAAACCCACGCGCGCACGGGGAGAGAGAGTGTTCAAACTGTCCAGACGGTGACGCGAGGGCTGTTACCCAATCAGCCAAAGGTTCGCGGCGGCCGCTCGCCGCCGGCTCCATAGCTCAGCGGTTAGAGCGCTGGTCTCGTAAACCAGAGGGCGTGAGTTCAAATCTCACTGGGGCCTCATCGCATTTATCCTCTTTGCCAGGCCAGCCCGCAGTCAGTTTCAATGTTTGGTATGCGACTGACGAGTACCATGTTCGAATCGCTCAACGCCTGTTTATGGTCCAAGCGGCTTCTGAGGAAGGGCGAGTTTTCACCCCCAAACACCAGAGGTACGCGACGCGCTCCCGAATAACCCTGTTGGACTGAGAGCTGCTACTTTTGTCAAGTTGAGCTTTCCTGCAACTTCTGCTTTTGTCACTTACAGCGTTCAGTTGAAATCCAAAAACTTCTTTGTTCTGCAGGCAAAGAACGGGGCCGTGTGTGTTCACCGATTTCAGTTTGAGATCGCTGACCGATGATGTCTCCCGGTGATTCTCAGATATCACAGGAGCACAGAATCCCTCCAGTTTGGAAACAGTTTGGACTTGTTGGGCTGAAGGGCCTGTTTCCACACTGTCACCAATCTCATATATTCTTATCTCGTCAACACCGACCTGCAGAGAGCAATCTACCCAAGGCCCATTCCGCGCACTGCATCATTCTACATTGAATGCTGACTAATCCACCGAGCCCGCACAATCACCGTACACAATGGGACAATGAAGCGTGGCCAATCCCGCAGAAGCTACACTTCTTTGTAAACGGAGCAGCCGGAGCAAACCCACGGGGAGAATGTTCAAAACGTTCAGACGGTGACGCGAGGGTCGATTGGAACCTGTGTCCCAAGCGTTCTGACTCAGCCAGTGTTAACCAGTCAGCCAAGTTCCGCTGAGCGACCTGGCGCCTGGCTCCATAGCTCAGCGGTTAGAGCACTGGTCTTGTAAACCAGAGGTCGTGAGTTCAAATCTCACTGGGGCCTCTCAGTCTTGTGGTATGACGCTGAGGAGCGCTGTGTTCTTCAAATTGCTCCTCGCCCGTTTGTCGTCCAACCGGCTTCTTGGAAGCACGAGCGTCCACCGGCGGGGCGGGTGGCGCTCCTGTTGGACTCATAGCTGCTGCTTTTGGGAATTGATGTCTGAAACGCCTCTCATTTCTCGTCTCCGACCAGGTGAGCAGGTTTTCCTGCAACTTCTTTCTTCTGCAGGCAAAGAACGGGGCTGTGTGTGTTCACCGATTAAAGTTTGAGATCGCTGAACCGATTAAAGTTTGAGATCGCTGACCTCAGTCACTCCAAGCGACCGAATGACCATTCCCAATCATGTCTCCCGTGATTCTCAGCTATCACAGAAGCATAGAATCCCTCCAGTTTGGAAACAGGCCATTCCGCCCAACTAGCCGCTCAGTGGTTCGCACTGCTGCCTCACAGCACTAGGGACGCAGTCACGATTCCAGCTTTAGGGGACTGTCTGTGTCGTGTTTGCACATTCGCCCAGAGTCTGCGTGGGTTTGCTCCGGTTCGCTCCCACTGTCTAAAGACGTGCAAGTCGTGTGAATTGGCCATTCTAAATTGCCCCTAGTCGTAGGTACATTATTCAGAGAGAAACGGGTCTGGGTGGGTTGATGTGGACTTGTTGGGCTGAAGGGCCTGTTTCCACACTGTCGCCAATCTAATTTATTCTAATCTCGTCAACACCGACCTGCAGAGAGCAGTCTACCCAGACCCATTCCGCACACTGCATCGTTGTACATTGAATGCTGACTAATCCATCGAGCCCGCACAATCACCGTACACAATGGGACAATGAAGCATGGCCAATCCCGCAGAAGCTGCACATCTCTGTAACCGGAGCACCCGGAGCAAACCCACGCGCGCACGGGGAGAGAGAGTGTTCAAACTGTCCAGACGGTGACGCGAGGGCTGTTACCCAATCAGCCAAAGGTTCGCGGCGGCCGCTCGCCCGGCTCCATAGCTCAGCGGTTAGAGCGCTGGTCTCGTAAACCAGAGGGCGTGAGTTCAAATCTCACTGGGGCCTCATCGCATTTATCCTCTTTGCCAGGCCAGCCCGCAGTCAGTTTCAATGTTTGGTATGCGACTGACGAGTACCATGTTCGAATCGCTCAACGCCTGTTTATGGTCCAAGCGGCTTCTGAGGAAGGGCGAGTTTTCACCCCCAAACACCAGAGGTACGCGACGCGCTCCCGAATAACCCTGTTGGACTGAGAGCTGCTACTTTTGTCAAGTTGAGCTTTCCTGCAACTTCTGCTTTTGTCACTTACAGCGTTCAGTTGAAATCCAAAAACTTCTTTGTTCTGCAGGCAAAGAACGGGGCCGTGTGTGTTCACCGATTTCAGTTTGAGATCGCTGACCGATGATGTCTCCCGGTGATTCTCAGATATCACAGGAGCACAGAATCCCTCCAGTTTGGAAACAGTTTGGACTTGTTGGGCTGAAGGGCCTGTTTCCACACTGTCACCAATCTCATATATTCTTATCTCGTCAACACCGACCTGCAGAGAGCAATCTACCCAGGCCCATTCCGCGCACTGCATCATTCTACATTGAATGCTGACTAATCCACCGAGCCCGCACAATCACCGTACACAATGGGACAATGAAGCGTGGCCAATCCCGCAGAAGCTACACTTCTTTGTAAACGGAGCAGCCGGAGCAAACCCACGGGGAGAATGTTCAAACCGTTCAGACGGTGACGCGAGGGTCGATTGGAACCTGTGTCCCAAGCGTTCTGACTCAGCCAGTGTTAACCAGTCAGCCAAGTTCCGCTGAGCGACCTGGCGCCTGGCTCCATAGCTCAGCGGTTAGAGCACTGGTCTTGTAAACCAGAGGTCGTGAGTTCAAATCTCACTGGGGCCTCTCAGTCTTGTGGTATGACGCTGAGGAGCGCTGTGTTCTTCAAATTGCTCCTCGCCCGTTTGTCGTCCAACCGGCTTCTTGGAAGCACGAGCGTCCACCGGCGGGGCGGGTGGCGCTCCTGTTGGACTCATAGCTGCTGCTTTTGGGAATTGATGTCTGAAACGCCTCTCATTTCTCGTCTCCGACCAGGTGAGCAGGTTTTCCTGCAACTTCTTTCTTCTGCAGGCAAAGAACGGGGCTGTGTGTGTTCACCGATTAAAGTTTGAGATCGCTGAACCGATTAAAGTTTGAGATCGCTGACCTCAGTCACTCCAAGCGACCGAATGACCATTCCCAATCATGTCTCCCGGTGATTCTCAGCTATCACAGAAGCATAGAATCCCTCCAGTTTGGAAACAGGCCATTCCGCCCAACTAGCCGCTCAGTGGTTCGCACTGCTGCCTCACAGCACTAGGGACGCAGTCACGATTCCAGCTTTAGGGGACTGTCTGTGTCGTGTTTGCACATTCGCCCAGAGTCTGCGTGGGTTTGCTCCGGTTCGCTCCCACTGTCTAAAGACGTGCAAGTCGTGTGAATTGGCCATTCTAAATTGCCCCTAGTCGTAGGTACATTATTCAGAGAGAAACGGGTCTGGGTGGGTTGATGTGGACTTGTTGGGCTGAAGGGCCTGTTTCCACACTGTCGCCAATCTAATTTATTCTAATCTCGTCAACACCGACCTGCAGAGAGCAGTCTACCCAGACCCATTCCGCACACTGCATCGTTGTACATTGAATGCTGACTAATCCATCGAGCCCGCACAATCACCGTACACAATGGGACAATGAAGCATGGCCAATCCCGCAGAAGCTGCACATCTCTGTAACCGGAGCACCCGGAGCAAACCCACGCGCGCACGGGGAGAGAGAGTGTTCAAACTGTCCAGACGGTGACGCGAGGGCTGTTACCCAATCAGCCAAAGGTTCGCGGCGGCCGCTCGCCCGGCTCCATAGCTCAGCGGTTAGAGCGCTGGTCTCGTAAACCAGAGGGCGTGAGTTCAAATCTCACTGGGGCCTCATCGCATTTATCCTCTTTGCCAGGCCAGCCCGCAGTCAGTTTCAATGTTTGGTATGCGACTGACGAGTACCATGTTCGAATCGCTCAACGCCTGTTTATGGTCCAAGCGGCTTCTGAGGAAGGGCGAGTTTTCACCCCCAAACACCAGAGGTACGCGACGCGCTCCCGAATAACCCTGTTGGACTGAGAGCTGCTACTTTTGTCAAGTTGAGCTTTCCTGCAACTTCTGCTTTTGTCACTTACAGCGTTCAGTTGAAATCCAAAAACTTCTTTGTTCTGCAGGCAAAGAACGGGCCGTGTGTGTTCACCGATTTCAGTTTGAGATCGCTGACCGATGATGTCTCCCGTGATTCTCAGATATCACAGGAGCACAGAATCCCTCCAGTTTGGAAACAGTTTGGACTTGTTGGGCTGAAGGGCCTGTTTCCACACTGTCACCAATCTCATATATTCTTATCTCGTCAACACCGACCTGCAGAGAGCAATCTACCCAGGCCCATTCCGCGCACTGCATCATTCTACATTGAATGCTGACTAATCCACCGAGCCCGCACAATCACCGTACACAATGGGACAATGAAGCGTGGCCAATCCCGCAGAAGCTACACTTCTTTGTAAACGGAGCAGCCGGAGCAAACCCACGGGGAGAATGTTCAAACCGTTCAGACGGTGACGCGAGGGTCGATTGGAACCTGTGTCCCAAGCGTTCTGACTCAGCCAGTGTTAACCAGTCAGCCAAGTTCCGCTGAGCGACCTGGCGCCTGGCTCCATAGCTCAGCGGTTAGAGCACTGGTCTTGTAAACCAGAGATCGTGAGTTCAAATCTCACTGGGGCCTCTCAGTCTTGTGGTATGACGCTGAGGAGCGCTGTGTTCTTCAAATTGCTCCTCGCCCGTTTGTCGTCCAACCGGCTTCTTGGAAGCACGAGCGTCCACCGGCGGGGCGGGTGGCGCTCCTGTTGGACTCATAGCTGCTGCTTTTGGGAATTGATGTCTGAAACGCCTCTCATTTCTCGTCTCCGACCAGGTGAGCAGGTTTTCCTGCAACTTCTTTCTTCTGCAGGCAAAGAACGGGGCTGTGTGTGTTCACCGATTAAAGTTTGAGATCGCTGAACCGATTAAAGTTTGAGATCGCTGACCTCAGTCACTCCAAGCGACCGAATGACCATTCCCAATCATGTCTCCCGGTGATTCTCAGCTATCACAGAAGCATAGAATCCCTCCAGTTTGGAAACAGGCCATTCCGCCCAACTAGCCGCTCAGTGGTTCGCACTGCTGCCTCACAGCACTAGGGACGCAGTCACGATTCCAGCTTTAGGGGACTGTCTGTGTCGTGTTTGCACATTCGCCCAGAGTCTGCGTGGGTTTGCTCCGGTTCGCTCCCACTGTCTAAAGACGTGCAAGTCGTGTGAATTGGCCATTCTAAATTGCCCCTAGTCGTAGGTACATTATTCAGAGAGAAACGGGTCTGGGTGGGTTGATGTGGACTTGTTGGGCTGAAGGGCCTGTTTCCACACTGTCGCCAATCTAATTTATTCTAATCTCGTCAACACCGACCTGCAGAGAGCAGTCTACCCAGACCCATTCCGCACACTGCATCGTTGTACATTGAATGCTGACTAATCCATCGAGCCCGCACAATCACCGTACACAATGGGACAATGAAGCATGGCCAATCCCGCAGAAGCTGCACATCTCTGTAACCGGAGCACCCGGAGCAAACCCACGCGCGCACGGGGAGAGAGAGTGTTCAAACTGTCCAGACGGTGACGCGAGGGCTGTTACCCAATCAGCCAAAGGTTCGCGGCGGCCGCTCGCCCGGCTCCATAGCTCAGCGGTTAGAGCGCTGGTCTCGTAAACCAGAGGGCGTGAGTTCAAATCTCACTGGGGCCTCATCGCATTTATCCTCTTTGCCAGGCCAGCCCGCAGTCAGTTTCAATGTTTGGTATGCGACTGACGAGTACCATGTTCGAATCGCTCAACGCCTGTTTATGGTCCAAGCGGCTTCTGAGGAAGGGCGAGTTTTCACCCCCAAACACCAGAGGTACGCGACGCGCTCCCGAATAACCCTGTTGGACTGAGAGCTGCTACTTTTGTCAAGTTGAGCTTTCCTGCAACTTCTGCTTTTGTCACTTACAGCGTTCAGTTGAAATCCAAAAACTTCTTTGTTCTGCAGGCAAAGAACGGGGCCGTGTGTGTTCACCGATTTCAGTTTGAGATCGCTGACCGATGATGTCTCCCGGTGATTCTCAGATATCACAGGAGCACAGAATCCCTCCAGTTTGGAAACAGTTTGGACTTGTTGGGCTGAAGGGCCTGTTTCCACACTGTCACCAATCTCATATATTCTTATCTCGTCAACACCGACCTGCAGAGAGCAATCTACCCAGGCCCATTCCGCGCACTGCATCATTCTACATTGAATGCTGACTAATCCACCGAGCCCGCACAATCACCGTACACAATGGGACAATGAAGCGTGGCCAATCCCGCAGAAGCTACACTTCTTTGTAAACGGAGCAGCCGGAGCAAACCCACGGGGAGAATGTTCAAACCGTTCAGACGGTGACGCGAGGGTCGATTGGAACCTGTGTCCCAAGCGTTCTGACTCAGCCAGTGTTAACCAGTCAGCCAAGTTCCGCTGAGCGACCTGGCGCCTGGCTCCATAGCTCAGCGGTTAGAGCACTGGTCTTGTAAACCAGAGATCGTGAGTTCAAATCTCACTGGGGCCTCTCAGTCTTGTGGTATGACGCTGAGGAGCGCTGTGTTCTTCAAATTGCTCCTCGCCCGTTTGTCGTCCAACCGGCTTCTTGGAAGCACGAGCGTCCACCGGCGGGGCGGGTGGCGCTCCTGTTGGACTCATAGCTGCTGCTTTTGGGAATTGATGTCTGAAACGCCTCTCATTTCTCGTCTCCGACCAGGTGAGCAGGTTTTCCTGCAACTTCTTTCTTCTGCAGGCAAAGAACGGGGCTGTGTGTGTTCACCGATTAAAGTTTGAGATCGCTGACCTCAGTCACTCCAAGCGACCGAATGACCATTCCCAATCATGTCTCCCGGTGATTCTCAGCTATCACAGAAGCATAGAATCCCTCCAGTTTGGAAACAGGCCATTCCGCCCAACTAGCCGCTCAGTGGTTCGCACTGCTGCCTCACAGCACTAGGGACGCAGTCACGATTCCAGCTTTAGGGGACTGTCTGTGTCGTGTTTGCACATTCGCCCAGAGTCTGCGTGGGTTTGCTCCGGTTCGCTCCCACTGTCTAAAGACGTGCAAGTCGTGTGAATTGGCCATTCTAAATTGCCCCTAGTCGTAGGTACATTATTCAGAGAGAAACGGGTCTGGGTGGGTTGATGTGGACTTGTTGGGCTGAAGGGCCTGTTTCCACACTGTCGCCAATCTAATTTATTCTAATCTCGTCAACACCGACCTGCAGAGAGCAGTCTACCCAGACCCATTCCGCACACTGCATCGTTGTACATTGAATGCTGACTAATCCATCGAGCCCGCACAATCACCGTACACAATGGGACAATGAAGCATGGCCAATCCCGCAGAAGCTGCACATCTCTGTAACCGGAGCACCCGGAGCAAACCCACGCGCGCACGGGGAGAGAGAGTGTTCAAACTGTCCAGACGGTGACGCGAGGGCTGTTACCCAATCAGCCAAAGGTTCGCGGCGGCCGCTCGCCCGGCTCCATAGCTCAGCGGTTAGAGCGCTGGTCTCGTAAACCAGAGGGCGTGAGTTCAAATCTCACTGGGGCCTCATCGCATTTATCCTCTTTGCCAGGCCAGCCCGCAGTCAGTTTCAATGTTTGGTATGCGACTGACGAGTACCATGTTCGAATCGCTCAACGCCTGTTTATGGTCCAAGCGGCTTCTGAGGAAGGGCGAGTTTTCACCCCCAAACACCAGAGGTACGCGACGCGCTCCCGAATAACCCTGTTGGACTGAGAGCTGCTACTTTTGTCAAGTTGAGCTTTCCTGCAACTTCTGCTTTTGTCACTTACAGCGTTCAGTTGAAATCCAAAAACTTCTTTGTTCTGCAGGCAAAGAACGGGGCCGTGTGTGTTCACCGATTTCAGTTTGAGATCGCTGACCGATGATGTCTCCCGGTGATTCTCAGATATCACAGGAGCACAGAATCCCTCCAGTTTGGAAACAGTTTGGACTTGTTGGGCTGAAGGGCCTGTTTCCACACTGTCACCAATCTCATATATTCTTATCTCGTCAACACCGACCTGCAGAGAGCAATCTACCCAGGCCCATTCCGCGCACTGCATCATTCTACATTGAATGCTGACTAATCCACCGAGCCCGCACAATCACCGTACACAATGGGACAATGAAGCGTGGCCAATCCCGCAGAAGCTACACTTCTTTGTAAACGGAGCAGCCGGAGCAAACCCACGGGGAGAATGTTCAAACCGTTCAGACGGTGACGCGAGGGTCGATTGGAACCTGTGTCCCAAGCGTTCTGACTCAGCCAGTGTTAACCAGTCAGCCAAGTTCCGCTGAGCGACCTGGCGCCTGGCTCCATAGCTCAGCGGTTAGAGCACTGGTCTTGTAAACCAGAGGTCGTGAGTTCAAATCTCACTGGGGCCTCTCAGTCTTGTGGTATGACGCTGAGGAGCGCTGTGTTCTTCAAATTGCTCCTCGCCCGTTTGTCGTCCAACCGGCTTCTTGGAAGCACGAGCGTCCACCGGCGGGGCGGGTGGCGCTCCTGTTGGACTCATAGCTGCTGCTTTTGGGAATTGATGTCTGAAACGCCTCTCATTTCTCGTCTCCGACCAGGTGAGCAGGTTTTCCTGCAACTTCTTTCTTCTGCAGGCAAAGAACGGGGCTGTGTGTGTTCACCGATTAAAGTTTGAGATCGCTGACCTCATCACTCCAAGCGACCGAATGACCATTCCCAATCATGTCTCCCGGTGATTCTCAGCTATCACAGAAGCATAGAATCCCTCCAGTTTGGAAACAGGCCATTCCGCCCAACTAGCCGCTCAGTGGTTCGCACTGCTGCCTCACAGCACTAGGGACGCAGTCACGATTCCAGCTTTAGGGGACTGTCTGTGTCGTGTTTGCACATTCGCCCAGAGTCTGCGTGGGTTTGCTCCGGTTCGCTCCCACTGTCTAAAGACGTGCAAGTCGTGTGAATTGGCCATTCTAAATTGCCCCTAGTCGTAGGTACATTATTCAGAGAGAAACGGGTCTGGGTGGGTTGATGTGGACTTGTTGGGCTGAAGGGCCTGTTTCCACACTGTCGCCAATCTAATTTATTCTAATCTCGTCAACACCGACCTGCAGAGAGCAGTCTACCCAGACCCATTCCGCACACTGCATCGTTGTACATTGAATGCTGACTAATCCATCGAGCCCGCACAATCACCGTACACAATGGGACAATGAAGCATGGCCAATCCCGCAGAAGCTGCACATCTCTGTAACCGGAGCACCGGAGCAAACCCACGCGCGCACGGGGAGAGAGAGTGTTCAAACTGTCCAGACGGTGACGCGAGGGCTGTTACCCAATCAGCCAAAGGTTCGCGGCGGCCGCTCGCCCGGCTCCATAGCTCAGCGGTTAGAGCGCTGGTCTCGTAAACCAGAGGGCGTGAGTTCAAATCTCACTGGGGCCTCATCGCATTTATCCTCTTTGCCAGGCCAGCCCGCAGTCAGTTTCAATGTTTGGTATGCGACTGACGAGTACCATGTTCGAATCGCTCAACGCCTGTTTATGGTCCAAGCGGCTTCTGAGGAAGGGCGAGTTTTCACCCCCAAACACCAGAGGTACGCGACGCGCTCCCGAATAACCCTGTTGGACTGAGAGCTGCTACTTTTGTCAAGTTGAGCTTTCCTGCAACTTCTGCTTTTGTCACTTACAGCGTTCAGTTGAAATCCAAAAACTTCTTTGTTCTGCAGGCAAAGAACGGGGCCGTGTGTGTTCACCGATTTCAGTTTGAGATCGCTGACCGATGATGTCTCCCGGTGATTCTCAGATATCACAGGAGCACAGAATCCCTCCAGTTTGGAAACAGTTTGGACTTGTTGGGCTGAAGGGCCTGTTTCCACACTGTCACCAATCTCATATATTCTTATCTCGTCAACACCGACCTGCAGAGAGCAATCTACCCAGGCCCATTCCGCGCACTGCATCATTCTACATTGAATGCTGACTAATCCACCGAGCCCGCACAATCACCGTACACAATGGGACAATGAAGCGTGGCCAATCCCGCAGAAGCTACACTTCTTTGTAAACGGAGCAGCCGGAGCAAACCCACGGGGAGAATGTTCAAACCGTTCAGACGGTGACGCGAGGGTCGATTGGAACCTGTGTCCCAAGCGTTCTGACTCAGCCAGTGTTAACCAGTCAGCCAAGTTCCGCTGAGCGACCTGGCGCCTGGCTCCATAGCTCAGCGGTTAGAGCACTGGTCTTGTAAACCAGAGGTCGTGAGTTCAAATCTCACTGGGGCCTCTCAGTCTTGTGGTATGACGCTGAGGAGCGCTGTGTTCTTCAAATTGCTCCTCGCCCGTTTGTCGTCCAACCGGCTTCTTGGAAGCACGAGCGTCCACCGGCGGGGCGGGTGGCGCTCCTGTTGGACTCATAGCTGCTGCTTTTGGGAATTGATGTCTGAAACGCCTCTCATTTCTCGTCTCCGACCAGGTGAGCAGGTTTTCCTGCAACTTCTTTCTTCTGCAGGCAAAGAACGGGGCTGTGTGTGTTCACCGATTAAAGTTTGAGATCGCTGAACCGATTAAAGTTTGAGATCGCTGACCTCAGTCACTCCAAGCGACCGAATGACCATTCCCAATCATGTCTCCCGGTGATTCTCAGCTATCACAGAAGCATAGAATCCCTCCAGTTTGGAAACAGGCCATTCCGCCCAACTAGCCGCTCAGTGGTTCGCACTGCTGCCTCACAGCACTAGGGACGCAGTCACGATTCCAGCTTTAGGGGACTGTCTGTGTCGTGTTTGCACATTCGCCCAGAGTCTGCGTGGGTTTGCTCCGGTTCGCTCCCACTGTCTAAAGACGTGCAAGTCGTGTGAATTGGCCATTCTAAATTGCCCCTAGTCGTAGGTACATTATTCAGAGAGAAACGGGTCTGGGTGGGTTGATGTGGACTTGTTGGGCTGAAGGGCCTGTTTCCACACTGTCGCCAATCTAATTTATTCTAATCTCGTCAACACCGACCTGCAGAGAGCAGTCTACCCAGACCCATTCCGCACACTGCATCGTTGTACATTGAATGCTGACTAATCCATCGAGCCCGCACAATCACCGTACACAATGGGACAATGAAGCATGGCCAATCCCGCAGAAGCTGCACATCTCTGTAACCGGAGCAGCCGGAGCAAACCCACGCGCGCACGGGGAGAGAGAGTGTTCAAACTGTCCAGACGGTGACGCGAGGGCTGTTACCCAATCAGCCAAAGGTTCGCGGCGGCCGCTCGCCCGGCTCCATAGCTCAGCGGTTAGAGCGCTGGTCTCGTAAACCAGAGGGCGTGAGTTCAAATCTCACTGGGGCCTCATCGCATTTATCCTCTTTGCCAGGCCAGCCCGCAGTCAGTTTCAATGTTTGGTATGCGACTGACGAGTACCATGTTCGAATCGCTCAACGCCTGTTTATGGTCCAAGCGGCTTCTGAGGAAGGGCGAGTTTTCACCCCCAAACACCAGAGGTACGCGACGCGCTCCCGAATAACCCTGTTGGACTGAGAGCTGCTACTTTTGTCAAGTTGAGCTTTCCTGCAACTTCTGCTTTTGTCACTTACAGCGTTCAGTTGAAATCCAAAAACTTCTTTGTTCTGCAGGCAAAGAACGGGGCCGTGTGTGTTCACCGATTTCAGTTTGAGATCGCTGACCGATGATGTCTCCCGGTGATTCTCAGATATCACAGGAGCACAGAATCCCTCCAGTTTGGAAACAGTTTGGACTTGTTGGGCTGAAGGGCCTGTTTCCACACTGTCACCAATCTCATATATTCTTATCTCGTCAACACCGACCTGCAGAGAGCAATCTACCCAGGCCCATTCCGCGCACTGCATCATTCTACATTGAATGCTGACTAATCCACCGAGCCCGCACAATCACCGTACACAATGGGACAATGAAGCGTGGCCAATCCCGCAGAAGCTACACTTCTTTGTAAACGGAGCAGCCGGAGCAAACCCACGGGGAGAATGTTCAAACCGTTCAGACGGTGACGCGAGGGTCGATTGGAACCTGTGTCCCAAGCGTTCTGACTCAGCCAGTGTTAACCAGTCAGCCAAGTTCCGCTGAGCGACCTGGCGCCTGGCTCCATAGCTCAGCGGTTAGAGCACTGGTCTTGTAAACCAGAGGTCGTGAGTTCAAATCTCACTGGGGCCTCTCAGTCTTGTGGTATGACGCTGAGGAGCGCTGTGTTCTTCAAATTGCTCCTCGCCCGTTTGTCGTCCAACCGGCTTCTTGGAAGCACGAGCGTCCACCGGCGGGGCGGGTGGCGCTCCTGTTGGACTCATAGCTGCTGCTTTTGGGAATTGATGTCTGAAACGCCTCTCATTTCTCGTCTCCGACCAGGTGAGCAGGTTTTCCTGCAACTTCTTTCTTCTGCAGGCAAAGAACGGGGCTGTGTGTGTTCACCGATTAAAGTTTGAGATCGCTGAACCGATTAAAGTTTGAGATCGCTGACCTCAGTCACTCCAAGCGACCGAATGACCATTCCCAATCATGTCTCCCGGTGATTCTCAGCTATCACAGAAGCATAGAATCCCTCCAGTTTGGAAACAGGCCATTCCGCCCAACTAGCCGCTCAGTGGTTCGCACTGCTGCCTCACAGCACTAGGGACGCAGTCACGATTCCAGCTTTAGGGGACTGTCTGTGTCGTGTTTGCACATTCGCCCAGAGTCTGCGTGGGTTTGCTCCGGTTCGCTCCCACTGTCTAAAGACGTGCAAGTCGTGTGAATTGGCCATTCTAAATTGCCCCTAGTCGTAGGTACATTATTCAGAGAGAAACGGGTCTGGGTGGGTTGATGTGGACTTGTTGGGCTGAAGGGCCTGTTTCCACACTGTCGCCAATCTAATTTATTCTAATCTCGTCAACACCGACCTGCAGAGAGCAGTCTACCCAGACCCATTCCGCACACTGCATCGTTGTACATTGAATGCTGACTAATCCATCGAGCCCGCACAATCACCGTACACAATGGGACAATGAAGCATGGCCAATCCCGCAGAAGCTGCACATCTCTGTAACCGGAGCACCCGGAGCAAACCCACGCGCGCACGGGGAGAGAGAGTGTTCAAACTGTCCAGACGGTGACGCGAGGGCTGTTACCCAATCAGCCAAAGGTTCGCGGCGGCCGCTCGCCCGGCTCCATAGCTCAGCGGTTAGAGCGCTGGTCTCGTAAACCAGAGGGCGTGAGTTCAAATCTCACTGGGGCCTCATCGCATTTATCCTCTTTGCCAGGCCAGCCCGCAGTCAGTTTCAATGTTTGGTATGCGACTGACGAGTACCATGTTCGAATCGCTCAACGCCTGTTTATGGTCCAAGCGGCTTCTGAGGAAGGGCGAGTTTTCACCCCCAAACACCAGAGGTACGCGACGCGCTCCCGAATAACCCTGTTGGACTGAGAGCTGCTACTTTTGTCAAGTTGAGCTTTCCTGCAACTTCTGCTTTTGTCACTTACAGCGTTCAGTTGAAATCCAAAAACTTCTTTGTTCTGCAGGCAAAGAACGGGGCCGTGTGTGTTCACCGATTTCAGTTTGAGATCGCTGACCGATGATGTCTCCCGGTGATTCTCAGATATCACAGGAGCACAGAATCCCTCCAGTTTGGAAACAGTTTGGACTTGTTGGGCTGAAGGGCCTGTTTCCACACTGTCACCAATCTCATATATTCTTATCTCGTCAACACCGACCTGCAGAGAGCAATCTACCCAGGCCCATTCCGCGCACTGCATCATTCTACATTGAATGCTGACTAATCCACCGAGCCCGCACAATCACCGTACACAATGGGACAATGAAGCGTGGCCAATCCCGCAGAAGCTACACTTCTTTGTAAACGGAGCAGCCGGAGCAAACCCACGGGGAGAATGTTCAAACCGTTCAGACGGTGACGCGAGGGTCGATTGGAACCTGTGTCCCAAGCGTTCTGACTCAGCCAGTGTTAACCAGTCAGCCAAGTTCCGCTGAGCGACCTGGCGCCTGGCTCCATAGCTCAGCGGTTAGAGCACTGGTCTTGTAAACCAGAGATCGTGAGTTCAAATCTCACTGGGGCCTCTCAGTCTTGTGGTATGACGCTGAGGAGCGCTGTGTTCTTCAAATTGCTCCTCGCCCGTTTGTCGTCCAACCGGCTTCTTGGAAGCACGAGCGTCCACCGGCGGGGCGGGTGGCGCTCCTGTTGGACTCATAGCTGCTGCTTTTGGGAATTGATGTCTGAAACGCCTCTCATTTCTCGTCTCCGACCAGGTGAGCAGGTTTTCCTGCAACTTCTTTCTTCTGCAGGCAAAGAACGGGGCTGTGTGTGTTCACCGATTAAAGTTTGAGATCGCTGAACCGATTAAAGTTTGAGATCGCTGACCTCAGTCACTCCAAGCGACCGAATGACCATTCCCAATCATGTCTCCCGGTGATTCTCAGCTATCACAGAAGCATAGAATCCCTCCAGTTTGGAAACAGGCCATTCCGCCCAACTAGCCGCTCAGTGGTTCGCACTGCTGCCTCACAGCACTAGGGACGCAGTCACGATTCCAGCTTTAGGGGACTGTCTGTGTCGTGTTTGCACATTCGCCCAGAGTCTGCGTGGGTTTGCTCCGGTTCGCTCCCACTGTCTAAAGACGTGCAAGTCGTGTGAATTGGCCATTCTAAATTGCCCCTAGTCGTAGGTACATTATTCAGAGAGAAACGGGTCTGGGTGGGTTGATGTGGACTTGTTGGGCTGAAGGGCCTGTTTCCACACTGTCGCCAATCTAATTTATTCTAATCTCGTCAACACCGACCTGCAGAGAGCAGTCTACCCAGACCCATTCCGCACACTGCATCGTTGTACATTGAATGCTGACTAATCCATCGAGCCCGCACAATCACCGTACACAATGGGACAATGAAGCATGGCCAATCCCGCAGAAGCTGCACATCTCTGTAACCGGAGCACCCGGAGCAAACCCACGCGCGCACGGGGAGAGAGAGTGTTCAAACTGTCCAGACGGTGACGCGAGGGCTGTTACCCAATCAGCCAAAGGTTCGCGGCGGCCGCTCGCCCGGCTCCATAGCTCAGCGGTTAGAGCGCTGGTCTCGTAAACCAGAGGGCGTGAGTTCAAATCTCACTGGGGCCTCATCGCATTTATCCTCTTTGCCAGGCCAGCCCGCAGTCAGTTTCAATGTTTGGTATGCGACTGACGAGTACCATGTTCGAATCGCTCAACGCCTGTTTATGGTCCAAGCGGCTTCTGAGGAAGGGCGAGTTTTCACCCCCAAACACCAGAGGTACGCGACGCGCTCCCGAATAACCCTGTTGGACTGAGAGCTGCTACTTTTGTCAAGTTGAGCTTTCCTGCAACTTCTGCTTTTGTCACTTACAGCGTTCAGTTGAAATCCAAAAACTTCTTTGTTCTGCAGGCAAAGAACGGGGCCGTGTGTGTTCACCGATTTCAGTTTGAGATCGCTGACCGATGATGTCTCCCGGTGATTCTCAGATATCACAGGAGCACAGAATCCCTCCAGTTTGGAAACAGTTTGGACTTGTTGGGCTGAAGGGCCTGTTTCCACACTGTCACCAATCTCATATATTCTTATCTCGTCAACACCGACCTGCAGAGAGCAATCTACCCAGGCCCATTCCGCGCACTGCATCATTCTACATTGAATGCTGACTAATCCACCGAGCCCGCACAATCACCGTACACAATGGGACAATGAAGCGTGGCCAATCCCGCAGAAGCTACACTTCTTTGTAAACGGAGCAGCCGGAGCAAACCCACGGGGAGAATGTTCAAACCGTTCAGACGGTGACGCGAGGGTCGATTGGAACCTGTGTCCCAAGCGTTCTGACTCAGCCAGTGTTAACCAGTCAGCCAAGTTCCGCTGAGCGACCTGGCGCCTGGCTCCATAGCTCAGCGGTTAGAGCACTGGTCTTGTAAACCAGAGATCGTGAGTTCAAATCTCACTGGGGCCTCTCAGTCTTGTGGTATGACGCTGAGGAGCGCTGTGTTCTTCAAATTGCTCCTCGCCCGTTTGTCGTCCAACCGGCTTCTTGGAAGCACGAGCGTCCACCGGCGGGGCGGGTGGCGCTCCTGTTGGACTCATAGCTGCTGCTTTTGGGAATTGATGTCTGAAACGCCTCTCATTTCTCGTCTCCGACCAGGTGAGCAGGTTTTCCTGCAACTTCTTTCTTCTGCAGGCAAAGAACGGGGCTGTGTGTGTTCACCGATTAAAGTTTGAGATCGCTGAACCGATTAAAGTTTGAGATCGCTGACCTCAGTCACTCCAAGCGACCGAATGACCATTCCCAATCATGTCTCCCGGTGATTCTCAGCTATCACAGAAGCATAGAATCCCTCCAGTTTGGAAACAGGCCATTCCGCCCAACTAGCCGCTCAGTGGTTCGCACTGCTGCCTCACAGCACTAGGGACGCAGTCACGATTCCAGCTTTAGGGGACTGTCTGTGTCGTGTTTGCACATTCGCCCAGAGTCTGCGTGGGTTTGCTCCGGTTCGCTCCCACTGTCTAAAGACGTGCAAGTCGTGTGAATTGGCCATTCTAAATTGCCCCTAGTCGTAGGTACATTATTCAGAGAGAAACGGGTCTGGGTGGGTTGATGTGGACTTGTTGGGCTGAAGGGCCTGTTTCCACACTGTCGCCAATCTAATTTATTCTAATCTCGTCAACACCGACCTGCAGAGAGCAGTCTACCCAGACCCATTCCGCACACTGCATCGTTGTACATTGAATGCTGACTAATCCATCGAGCCCGCACAATCACCGTACACAATGGGACAATGAAGCATGGCCAATCCCGCAGAAGCTGCACATCTCTGTAACCGGAGCAGCCGGAGCAAACCCACGCGCGCACGGGGAGAGAGAGTGTTCAAACTGTCCAGACGGTGACGCGAGGGCTGTTACCCAATCAGCCAAAGGTTCGCGGCGGCCGCTCGCCCGGCTCCATAGCTCAGCGGTTAGAGCGCTGGTCTCGTAAACCAGAGGGCGTGAGTTCAAATCTCACTGGGGCCTCATCGCATTTATCCTCTTTGCCAGGCCAGCCCGCAGTCAGTTTCAATGTTTGGTATGCGACTGACGAGTACCATGTTCGAATCGCTCAACGCCTGTTTATGGTCCAAGCGGCTTCTGAGGAAGGGCGAGTTTTCACCCCCAAACACCAGAGGTACGCGACGCGCTCCCGAATAACCCTGTTGGACTGAGAGCTGCTACTTTTGTCAAGTTGAGCTTTCCTGCAACTTCTGCTTTTGTCACTTACAGCGTTCAGTTGAAATCCAAAAACTTCTTTGTTCTGCAGGCAAAGAACGGGGCCGTGTGTGTTCACCGATTTCAGTTTGAGATCGCTGACCGATGATGTCTCCCGGTGATTCTCAGATATCACAGGAGCACAGAATCCCTCCAGTTTGGAAACAGTTTGGACTTGTTGGGCTGAAGGGCCTGTTTCCACACTGTCACCAATCTCATATATTCTTATCTCGTCAACACCGACCTGCAGAGAGCAATCTACCCAGGCCCATTCCGCGCACTGCATCATTCTACATTGAATGCTGACTAATCCACCGAGCCCGCACAATCACCGTACACAATGGGACAATGAAGCGTGGCCAATCCCGCAGAAGCTACACTTCTTTGTAAACGGAGCAGCCGGAGCAAACCCACGGGGAGAATGTTCAAACCGTTCAGACGGTGACGCGAGGGTCGATTGGAACCTGTGTCCCAAGCGTTCTGACTCAGCCAGTGTTAACCAGTCAGCCAAGTTCCGCTGAGCGACCTGGCGCCTGGCTCCATAGCTCAGCGGTTAGAGCACTGGTCTTGTAAACCAGAGATCGTGAGTTCAAATCTCACTGGGGCCTCTCAGTCTTGTGGTATGACGCTGAGGAGCGCTGTGTTCTTCAAATTGCTCCTCGCCCGTTTGTCGTCCAACCGGCTTCTTGGAAGCACGAGCGTCCACCGGCGGGGCGGGTGGCGCTCCTGTTGGACTCATAGCTGCTGCTTTTGGGAATTGATGTCTGAAACGCCTCTCATTTCTCGTCTCCGACCAGGTGAGCAGGTTTTCCTGCAACTTCTTTCTTCTGCAGGCAAAGAACGGGGCTGTGTGTGTTCACCGATTAAAGTTTGAGATCGCTGAACCGATTAAAGTTTGAGATCGCTGACCTCAGTCACTCCAAGCGACCGAATGACCATTCCCAATCATGTCTCCCGGTGATTCTCAGCTATCACAGAAGCATAGAATCCCTCCAGTTTGGAAACAGGCCATTCCGCCCAACTAGCCGCTCAGTGGTTCGCACTGCTGCCTCACAGCACTAGGGACGCAGTCACGATTCCAGCTTTAGGGGACTGTCTGTGTCGTGTTTGCACATTCGCCCAGAGTCTGCGTGGGTTTGCTCCGGTTCGCTCCCACTGTCTAAAGACGTGCAAGTCGTGTGAATTGGCCATTCTAAATTGCCCCTAGTCGTAGGTACATTATTCAGAGAGAAACGGGTCTGGGTGGGTTGATGTGGACTTGTTGGGCTGAAGGGCCTGTTTCCACACTGTCGCCAATCTAATTTATTCTAATCTCGTCAACACCGACCTGCAGAGAGCAGTCTACCCAGACCCATTCCGCACACTGCATCGTTGTACATTGAATGCTGACTAATCCATCGAGCCCGCACAATCACCGTACACAATGGGACAATGAAGCATGGCCAATCCCGCAGAAGCTGCACATCTCTGTAACCGGAGCACCCGGAGCAAACCCACGCGCGCACGGGGAGAGAGAGTGTTCAAACTGTCCAGACGGTGACGCGAGGGCTGTTACCCAATCAGCCAAAGGTTCGCGGCGGCCGCTCGCCCGGCTCCATAGCTCAGCGGTTAGAGCGCTGGTCTCGTAAACCAGAGGGCGTGAGTTCAAATCTCACTGGGGCCTCATCGCATTTATCCTCTTTGCCAGGCCAGCCCGCAGTCAGTTTCAATGTTTGGTATGCGACTGACGAGTACCATGTTCGAATCGCTCAACGCCTGTTTATGGTCCAAGCGGCTTCTGAGGAAGGGCGAGTTTTCACCCCCAAACACCAGAGGTACGCGACGCGCTCCCGAATAACCCTGTTGGACTGAGAGCTGCTACTTTTGTCAAGTTGAGCTTTCCTGCAACTTCTGCTTTTGTCACTTACAGCGTTCAGTTGAAATCCAAAAACTTCTTTGTTCTGCAGGCAAAGAACGGGGCCGTGTGTGTTCACCGATTTCAGTTTGAGATCGCTGACCGATGATGTCTCCCGGTGATTCTCAGATATCACAGGAGCACAGAATCCCTCCAGTTTGGAAACAGTTTGGACTTGTTGGGCTGAAGGGCCTGTTTCCACACTGTCACCAATCTCATATATTCTTATCTCGTCAACACCGACCTGCAGAGAGCAATCTACCCAGGCCCATTCCGCGCACTGCATCATTCTACATTGAATGCTGACTAATCCACCGAGCCCGCACAATCACCGTACACAATGGGACAATGAAGCGTGGCCAATCCCGCAGAAGCTACACTTCTTTGTAAACGGAGCAGCCGGAGCAAACCCACGGGGAGAATGTTCAAACCGTTCAGACGGTGACGCGAGGGTCGATTGGAACCTGTGTCCCAAGCGTTCTGACTCAGCCAGTGTTAACCAGTCAGCCAAGTTCCGCTGAGCGACCTGGCGCCTGGCTCCATAGCTCAGCGGTTAGAGCACTGGTCTTGTAAACCAGAGGTCGTGAGTTCAAATCTCACTGGGGCCTCTCAGTCTTGTGGTATGACGCTGAGGAGCGCTGTGTTCTTCAAATTGCTCCTCGCCCGTTTGTCGTCCAACCGGCTTCTTGGAAGCACGAGCGTCCACCGGCGGGGCGGGTGGCGCTCCTGTTGGACTCATAGCTGCTGCTTTTGGGAATTGATGTCTGAAACGCCTCTCATTTCTCGTCTCCGACCAGGTGAGCAGGTTTTCCTGCAACTTCTTTCTTCTGCAGGCAAAGAACGGGGCTGTGTGTGTTCACCGATTAAAGTTTGAGATCGCTGAACCGATTAAAGTTTGAGATCGCTGACCTCAGTCACTCCAAGCGACCGAATGACCATTCCCAATCATGTCTCCCGGTGATTCTCAGCTATCACAGAAGCATAGAATCCCTCCAGTTTGGAAACAGGCCATTCCGCCCAACTAGCCGCTCAGTGGTTCGCACTGCTGCCTCACAGCACTAGGGACGCAGTCACGATTCCAGCTTTAGGGGACTGTCTGTGTCGTGTTTGCACATTCGCCCAGAGTCTGCGTGGGTTTGCTCCGGTTCGCTCCCACTGTCTAAAGACGTGCAAGTCGTGTGAATTGGCCATTCTAAATTGCCCCTAGTCGTAGGTACATTATTCAGAGAGAAACGGGTCTGGGTGGGTTGATGTGGACTTGTTGGGCTGAAGGGCCTGTTTCCACACTGTCGCCAATCTAATTTATTCTAATCTCGTCAACACCGACCTGCAGAGAGCAGTCTACCCAGACCCATTCCGCACACTGCATCGTTGTACATTGAATGCTGACTAATCCATCGAGCCCGCACAATCACCGTACACAATGGGACAATGAAGCATGGCCAATCCCGCAGAAGCTGCACATCTCTGTAACCGGAGCACCCGGAGCAAACCCACGCGCGCACGGGGAGAGAGAGTGTTCAAACTGTCCAGACGGTGACGCGAGGGCTGTTACCCAATCAGCCAAAGGTTCGCGGCGGCCGCTCGCCCGGCTCCATAGCTCAGCGGTTAGAGCGCTGGTCTCGTAAACCAGAGGGCGTGAGTTCAAATCTCACTGGGGCCTCATCGCATTTATCCTCTTTGCCAGGCCAGCCCGCAGTCAGTTTCAATGTTTGGTATGCGACTGACGAGTACCATGTTCGAATCGCTCAACGCCTGTTTATGGTCCAAGCGGCTTCTGAGGAAGGGCGAGTTTTCACCCCCAAACACCAGAGGTACGCGACGCGCTCCCGAATAACCCTGTTGGACTGAGAGCTGCTACTTTTGTCAAGTTGAGCTTTCCTGCAACTTCTGCTTTTGTCACTTACAGCGTTCAGTTGAAATCCAAAAACTTCTTTGTTCTGCAGGCAAAGAACGGGGCCGTGTGTGTTCACCGATTTCAGTTTGAGATCGCTGACCGATGATGTCTCCCGGTGATTCTCAGATATCACAGGAGCACAGAATCCCTCCAGTTTGGAAACAGTTTGGACTTGTTGGGCTGAAGGGCCTGTTTCCACACTGTCACCAATCTCATATATTCTTATCTCGTCAACACCGACCTGCAGAGAGCAATCTACCCAGGCCCATTCCGCGCACTGCATCATTCTACATTGAATGCTGACTAATCCACCGAGCCCGCACAATCACCGTACACAATGGGACAATGAAGCGTGGCCAATCCCGCAGAAGCTACACTTCTTTGTAAACGGAGCAGCCGGAGCAAACCCACGGGGAGAATGTTCAAACCGTTCAGACGGTGACGCGAGGGTCGATTGGAACCTGTGTCCCAAGCGTTCTGACTCAGCCAGTGTTAACCAGTCAGCCAAGTTCCGCTGAGCGACCTGGCGCCTGGCTCCATAGCTCAGCGGTTAGAGCACTGGTCTTGTAAACCAGGTCGTGAGTTCAAATCTCACTGGGGCCTCTCAGTCTTGTGGTATGACGCTGAGGAGCGCTGTGTTCTTCAAATTGCTCCTCGCCCGTTTGTCGTCCAACCGGCTTCTTGGAAGCACGAGCGTCCACCGGCGGGGCGGGTGGCGCTCCTGTTGGACTCATAGCTGCTGCTTTTGGGAATTGATGTCTGAAACGCCTCTCATTTCTCGTCTCCGACCAGGTGAGCAGGTTTTCCTGCAACTTCTTTCTTCTGCAGGCAAAGAACGGGGCTGTGTGTGTTCACCGATTAAAGTTTGAGATCGCTGAACCGATTAAAGTTTGAGATCGCTGACCTCAGTCACTCCAAGCGACCGAATGACCATTCCCAATCATGTCTCCCGGTGATTCTCAGCTATCACAGAAGCATAGAATCCCTCCAGTTTGGAAACAGGCCATTCCGCCCAACTAGCCGCTCAGTGGTTCGCACTGCTGCCTCACAGCACTAGGGACGCAGTCACGATTCCAGCTTTAGGGGACTGTCTGTGTCGTGTTTGCACATTCGCCCAGAGTCTGCGTGGGTTTGCTCCGGTTCGCTCCCACTGTCTAAAGACGTGCAAGTCGTGTGAATTGGCCATTCTAAATTGCCCCTAGTCGTAGGTACATTATTCAGAGAGAAACGGGTCTGGGTGGGTTGATGTGGACTTGTTGGGCTGAAGGGCCTGTTTCCACACTGTCGCCAATCTAATTTATTCTAATCTCGTCAACACCGACCTGCAGAGAGCAGTCTACCCAGACCCATTCCGCACACTGCATCGTTGTACATTGAATGCTGACTAATCCATCGAGCCCGCACAATCACCGTACACAATGGGACAATGAAGCATGGCCAATCCCGCAGAAGCTGCACATCTCTGTAACCGGAGCACCCGGAGCAAACCCACGCGCGCACGGGGAGAGAGAGTGTTCAAACTGTCCAGACGGTGACGCGAGGGCTGTTACCCAATCAGCCAAAGGTTCGCGGCGGCCGCTCGCCCGGCTCCATAGCTCAGCGGTTAGAGCGCTGGTCTCGTAAACCAGAGGGCGTGAGTTCAAATCTCACTGGGGCCTCTCATCTTGTGGCATGACGCTGAGGAGCGCTGTGTTCTTCAAATTGCTCCTCGCCCGTTTGTCGTCCACCGGCTTCTTGAAGCACGAGCGTCCACCGGCGGGCGGGTGGCGCACCGTTGGACTCATAGCTGCTGCTTGGGAATTGGATGTCTGAAACACGCCTCTCATTTCTCTCTCCGACCAGGTGAGCAGGTTTTCCTGCAACTACTTTCTTCTGCAGGCAAAGAACGGGGCTGTGTGTGTTCACCGATTAAAGTTTGAGAACGCTGAACCGATTAAAGTTTGAGATCGCTGACCGGTCAGACCGCTGTCAAGCGACCACCGAACTGACCATTCCCAATCATTCCTCCCGGTGATTCTCAGCTATCACAGAAGCATAGAATCCCTCCAGTTTGGAAACAGGCCATTCCGCCCAACTAGCCGCTCAGTGGTTCGCACTGCTGCCTCACAGCACTAGGGACGCAGTCACGATTCCAGCTTTAGGGGACTGTCTGTGTCGTGTTTGCACATTCGCCCAGAGTCTGCGTGGGTTTGCTCCGGTTCGCTCCCACTGTCTAAAGACGTGCAAGTCGTGTGAATTGGCCATTCTAAATTGCCCCTAGTCGTAGGTACATTATTCAGAGAGAAACGGGTCTGGGTGGGTTGATGTGGACTTGTTGGGCTGAAGGGCCTGTTTCCACACTGTCGCCAATCTAATTTATTCTAATCTCGTCAACACCGACCTGCAGAGAGCAGTCTACCCAGACCCATTCCGCACACTGCATCGTTGTACATTGAATGCTGACTAATCCATCGAGCCCGCACAATCACCGTACACAATGGGACAATGAAGCATGGCCAATCCCGCAGAAGCTGCACATCTCTGTAACCGGAGCACCCGGAGCAAACCCACGCGCGCACGGGAGAGAGAGTGTTCAAACTGTCCAGACGGTGACGCGAGGGCTGTTACCCAATCAGCCAAAGGTTCGCGGCGGCCGCTCGCCCGGCTCCATAGCTCAGCGGTTAGAGCGCTGGTCTCGTAAACCAGAGGGCGTGAGTTCAAATCTCACTGGGGCCTCATCGCATTTATCCTCTTTGCCAGGCCAGCCCGCAGTCAGTTTCAATGTTTGGTATGCGACTGACGAGTACCATGTTCGAATCGCTCAACGCCTGTTTATGGTCCAAGCGGCTTCTGAGGAAGGGCGAGTTTTCACCCCCAAACACCAGAGGTACGCGACGCGCTCCCGAATAACCCTGTTGGACTGAGAGCTGCTACTTTTGTCAAGTTGAGCTTTCCTGCAACTTCTGCTTTTGTCACTTACAGCGTTCAGTTGAAATCCAAAAACTTCTTTGTTCTGCAGGCAAAGAACGGGGCCGTGTGTGTTCACCGATTTCAGTTTGAGATCGCTGACCGATGATGTCTCCCGGTGATTCTCAGATATCACAGGAGCACAGAATCCCTCCAGTTTGGAAACAGTTTGGACTTGTTGGGCTGAAGGGCCTGTTTCCACACTGTCACCAATCTCATATATTCTTATCTCGTCAACACCGACCTGCAGAGAGCAATCTACCCAGGCCCATTCCGCGCACTGCATCATTCTACATTGAATGCTGACTAATCCACCGAGCCCGCACAATCACCGTACACAATGGGACAATGAAGCGTGGCCAATCCCGCAGAAGCTACACTTCTTTGTAAACGGAGCAGCCGGAGCAAACCCACGGGGAGAATGTTCAAACCGTTCAGACGGTGACGCGAGGGTCGATTGGAACCTGTGTCCCAAGCGTTCTGACTCAGCCAGTGTTAACCAGTCAGCCAAGTTCCGCTGAGCGACCTGGCGCCTGGCTCCATAGCTCAGCGGTTAGAGCACTGGTCTTGTAAACCAGAGGTCGTGAGTTCAAATCTCACTGGGGCCTCTCAGTCTTGTGGTATGACGCTGAGGAGCGCTGTGTTCTTCAAATTGCTCCTCGCCCGTTTGTCGTCCAACCGGCTTCTTGGAAGCACGAGCGTCCACCGGCGGGGCGGGTGGCGCTCCTGTTGGACTCATAGCTGCTGCTTTTGGGAATTGATGTCTGAAACGCCTCTCATTTCTCGTCTCCGACCAGGTGAGCAGGTTTTCCTGCAACTTCTTTCTTCTGCAGGCAAAGAACGGGGCTGTGTGTGTTCACCGATTAAAGTTTGAGATCGCTGAACCGATTAAAGTTTGAGATCGCTGACCTCAGTCACTCCAAGCGACCGAATGACCATTCCCAATCATGTCTCCCGGTGATTCTCAGCTATCACAGAAGCATAGAATCCCTCCAGTTTGGAAACAGGCCATTCCGCCCAACTAGCCGCTCAGTGGTTCGCACTGCTGCCTCACAGCACTAGGGACGCAGTCACGATTCCAGCTTTAGGGGACTGTCTGTGTCGTGTTTGCACATTCGCCCAGAGTCTGCGTGGGTTTGCTCCGGTTCGCTCCCACTGTCTAAAGACGTGCAAGTCGTGTGAATTGGCCATTCTAAATTGCCCCTAGTCGTAGGTACATTATTCAGAGAGAAACGGGTCTGGGTGGGTTGATGTGGACTTGTTGGGCTGAAGGGCCTGTTTCCACACTGTCGCCAATCTAATTTATTCTAATCTCGTCAACACCGACCTGCAGAGAGCAGTCTACCCAGACCCATTCCGCACACTGCATCGTTGTACATTGAATGCTGACTAATCCATCGAGCCCGCACAATCACCGTACACAATGGGACAATGAAGCATGGCCAATCCCGCAGAAGCTGCACATCTCTGTAACCGGAGCAGCCGGAGCAAACCCACGCGCGCACGGGGAGAGAGAGTGTTCAAACTGTCCAGACGGTGACGCGAGGGCTGTTACCCAATCAGCCAAAGGTTCGCGGCGGCCGCTCGCCCGGCTCCATAGCTCAGCGGTTAGAGCGCTGGTCTCGTAAACCAGAGGGCGTGAGTTCAAATCTCACTGGGGCCTCATCGCATTTATCCTCTTTGCCAGGCCAGCCCGCAGTCAGTTTCAATGTTTGGTATGCGACTGACGAGTACCATGTTCGAATCGCTCAACGCCTGTTTATGGTCCAAGCGGCTTCTGAGGAAGGGCGAGTTTTCACCCCCAAACACCAGAGGTACGCGACGCGCTCCCGAATAACCCTGTTGGACTGAGAGCTGCTACTTTTGTCAAGTTGAGCTTTCCTGCAACTTCTGCTTTTGTCACTTACAGCGTTCAGTTGAAATCCAAAAACTTCTTTGTTCTGCAGGCAAAGAACGGGGCCGTGTGTGTTCACCGATTTCAGTTTGAGATCGCTGACCGATGATGTCTCCCGGTGATTCTCAGATATCACAGGAGCACAGAATCCCTCCAGTTTGGAAACAGTTTGGACTTGTTGGGCTGAAGGGCCTGTTTCCACACTGTCACCAATCTCATATATTCTTATCTCGTCAACACCGACCTGCAGAGAGCAATCTACCCAGGCCCATTCCGCGCACTGCATCATTCTACATTGAATGCTGACTAATCCACCGAGCCCGCACAATCACCGTACACAATGGGACAATGAAGCGTGGCCAATCCCGCAGAAGCTACACTTCTTTGTAAACGGAGCAGCCGGAGCAAACCCACGGGGAGAATGTTCAAACCGTTCAGACGGTGACGCGAGGGTCGATTGGAACCTGTGTCCCAAGCGTTCTGACTCAGCCAGTGTTAACCAGTCAGCCAAGTTCCGCTGAGCGACCTGGCGCCTGGCTCCATAGCTCAGCGGTTAGAGCACTGGTCTTGTAAACCAGAGGTCGTGAGTTCAAATCTCACTGGGGCCTCTCAGTCTTGTGGTATGACGCTGAGGAGCGCTGTGTTCTTCAAATTGCTCCTCGCCCGTTTGTCGTCCAACCGGCTTCTTGGAAGCACGAGCGTCCACCGGCGGGGCGGGTGGCGCTCCTGTTGGACTCATAGCTGCTGCTTTTGGGAATTGATGTCTGAAACGCCTCTCATTTCTCGTCTCCGACCAGGTGAGCAGGTTTTCCTGCAACTTCTTTCTTCTGCAGGCAAAGAACGGGGCTGTGTGTGTTCACCGATTAAAGTTTGAGATCGCTGAACCGATTAAAGTTTGAGATCGCTGACCTCAGTCACTCCAAGCGACCGAATGACCATTCCCAATCATGTCTCCCGGTGATTCTCAGCTATCACAGAAGCATAGAATCCCTCCAGTTTGGAAACAGGCCATTCCGCCCAACTAGCCGCTCAGTGGTTCGCACTGCTGCCTCACAGCACTAGGGACGCAGTCACGATTCCAGCTTTAGGGGACTGTCTGTGTCGTGTTTGCACATTCGCCCAGAGTCTGCGTGGGTTTGCTCCGGTTCGCTCCCACTGTCTAAAGACGTGCAAGTCGTGTGAATTGGCCATTCTAAATTGCCCCTAGTCGTAGGTACATTATTCAGAGAGAAACGGGTCTGGGTGGGTTGATGTGGACTTGTTGGGCTGAAGGGCCTGTTTCCACACTGTCGCCAATCTAATTTATTCTAATCTCGTCAACACCGACCTGCAGAGAGCAGTCTACCCAGACCCATTCCGCACACTGCATCGTTGTACATTGAATGCTGACTAATCCATCGAGCCCGCACAATCACCGTACACAATGGGACAATGAAGCATGGCCAATCCCGCAGAAGCTGCACATCTCTGTAACCGGAGCACCCGGAGCAAACCCACGCGCGCACGGGGAGAGAGAGTGTTCAAACTGTCCAGACGGTGACGCGAGGGCTGTTACCCAATCAGCCAAAGGTTCGCGGCGGCCGCTCGCCCGGCTCCATAGCTCAGCGGTTAGAGCGCTGGTCTCGTAAACCAGAGGGCGTGAGTTCAAATCTCACTGGGGCCTCATCGCATTTATCCTCTTTGCCAGGCCAGCCCGCAGTCAGTTTCAATGTTTGGTATGCGACTGACGAGTACCATGTTCGAATCGCTCAACGCCTGTTTATGGTCCAAGCGGCTTCTGAGGAAGGGCGAGTTTTCACCCCCAAACACCAGAGGTACGCGACGCGCTCCCGAATAACCCTGTTGGACTGAGAGCTGCTACTTTTGTCAAGTTGAGCTTTCCTGCAACTTCTGCTTTTGTCACTTACAGCGTTCAGTTGAAATCCAAAAACTTCTTTGTTCTGCAGGCAAAGAACGGGGCCGTGTGTGTTCACCGATTTCAGTTTGAGATCGCTGACCGATGATGTCTCCCGGTGATTCTCAGATATCACAGGAGCACAGAATCCCTCCAGTTTGGAAACAGTTTGGACTTGTTGGGCTGAAGGGCCTGTTTCCACACTGTCACCAATCTCATATATTCTTATCTCGTCAACACCGACCTGCAGAGAGCAATCTACCCAGGCCCATTCCGCGCACTGCATCATTCTACATTGAATGCTGACTAATCCACCGAGCCCGCACAATCACCGTACACAATGGGACAATGAAGCGTGGCCAATCCCGCAGAAGCTACACTTCTTTGTAAACGGAGCAGCCGGAGCAAACCCACGGGGAGAATGTTCAAACCGTTCAGACGGTGACGCGAGGGTCGATTGGAACCTGTGTCCCAAGCGTTCTGACTCAGCCAGTGTTAACCAGTCAGCCAAGTTCCGCTGAGCGACCTGGCGCCTGGCTCCATAGCTCAGCGGTTAGAGCACTGGTCTTGTAAACCAGAGGTCGTGAGTTCAAATCTCACTGGGGCCTCTCAGTCTTGTGGTATGACGCTGAGGAGCGCTGTGTTCTTCAAATTGCTCCTCGCCCGTTTGTCGTCCAACCGGCTTCTTGGAAGCACGAGCGTCCACCGGCGGGGCGGGTGGCGCTCCTGTTGGACTCATAGCTGCTGCTTTTGGGAATTGATGTCTGAAACGCCTCTCATTTCTCGTCTCCGACCAGGTGAGCAGGTTTTCCTGCAACTTCTTTCTTCTGCAGGCAAAGAACGGGGCTGTGTGTGTTCACCGATTAAAGTTTGAGATCGCTGAACCGATTAAAGTTTGAGATCGCTGACCTCAGTCACTCCAAGCGACCGAATGACCATTCCCAATCATGTCTCCCGGTGATTCTCAGCTATCACAGAAGCATAGAATCCCTCCAGTTTGGAAACAGGCCATTCCGCCCAACTAGCCGCTCAGTGGTTCGCACTGCTGCCTCACAGCACTAGGGACGCAGTCACGATTCCAGCTTTAGGGGACTGTCTGTGTCGTGTTTGCACATTCGCCCAGAGTCTGCGTGGGTTTGCTCCGGTTCGCTCCCACTGTCTAAAGACGTGCAAGTCGTGTGAATTGGCCATTCTAAATTGCCCCTAGTCGTAGGTACATTATTCAGAGAGAAACGGGTCTGGGTGGGTTGATGTGGACTTGTTGGGCTGAAGGGCCTGTTTCCACACTGTCGCCAATCTAATTTATTCTAATCTCGTCAACACCGACCTGCAGAGAGCAGTCTACCCAGACCCATTCCGCACACTGCATCGTTGTACATTGAATGCTGACTAATCCATCGAGCCCGCACAATCACCGTACACAATGGGACAATGAAGCATGGCCAATCCCGCAGAAGCTGCACATCTCTGTAACCGGAGCACCCGGAGCAAACCCACGCGCGCACGGGGAGAGAGAGTGTTCAAACTGTCCAGACGGTGACGCGAGGGCTGTTACCCAATCAGCCAAAGGTTCGCGGCGGCCGCTCGCCCGGCTCCATAGCTCAGCGGTTAGAGCGCTGGTCTCGTAAACCAGAGGGCGTGAGTTCAAATCTCACTGGGGCCTCATCGCATTTATCCTCTTTGCCAGGCCAGCCCGCAGTCAGTTTCAATGTTTGGTATGCGACTGACGAGTACCATGTTCGAATCGCTCAACGCCTGTTTATGGTCCAAGCGGCTTCTGAGGAAGGGCGAGTTTTCACCCCCAAACACCAGAGGTACGCGACGCGCTCCCGAATAACCCTGTTGGACTGAGAGCTGCTACTTTTGTCAAGTTGAGCTTTCCTGCAACTTCTGCTTTTGTCACTTACAGCGTTCAGTTGAAATCCAAAAACTTCTTTGTTCTGCAGGCAAAGAACGGGGCCGTGTGTGTTCACCGATTTCAGTTTGAGATCGCTGACCGATGATGTCTCCCGGTGATTCTCAGATATCACAGGAGCACAGAATCCCTCCAGTTTGGAAACAGTTTGGACTTGTTGGGCTGAAGGGCCTGTTTCCACACTGTCACCAATCTCATATATTCTTATCTCGTCAACACCGACCTGCAGAGAGCAATCTACCCAGGCCCATTCCGCGCACTGCATCATTCTACATTGAATGCTGACTAATCCACCGAGCCCGCACAATCACCGTACACAATGGGACAATGAAGCGTGGCCAATCCCGCAGAAGCTACACTTCTTTGTAAACGGAGCAGCCGGAGCAAACCCACGGGGAGAATGTTCAAACCGTTCAGACGGTGACGCGAGGGTCGATTGGAACCTGTGTCCCAAGCGTTCTGACTCAGCCAGTGTTAACCAGTCAGCCAAGTTCCGCTGAGCGACCTGGCGCCTGGCTCCATAGCTCAGCGGTTAGAGCACTGGTCTTGTAAACCAGAGATCGTGAGTTCAAATCTCACTGGGGCCTCTCAGTCTTGTGGTATGACGCTGAGGAGCGCTGTGTTCTTCAAATTGCTCCTCGCCCGTTTGTCGTCCAACCGGCTTCTTGGAAGCACGAGCGTCCACCGGCGGGGCGGGTGGCGCTCCTGTTGGACTCATAGCTGCTGCTTTTGGGAATTGATGTCTGAAACGCCTCTCATTTCTCGTCTCCGACCAGGTGAGCAGGTTTTCCTGCAACTTCTTTCTTCTGCAGGCAAAGAACGGGGCTGTGTGTGTTCACCGATTAAAGTTTGAGATCGCTGAACCGATTAAAGTTTGAGATCGCTGACCTCAGTCACTCCAAGCGACCGAATGACCATTCCCAATCATGTCTCCCGGTGATTCTCAGCTATCACAGAAGCATAGAATCCCTCCAGTTTGGAAACAGGCCATTCCGCCCAACTAGCCGCTCAGTGGTTCGCACTGCTGCCTCACAGCACTAGGGACGCAGTCACGATTCCAGCTTTAGGGGACTGTCTGTGTCGTGTTTGCACATTCGCCCAGAGTCTGCGTGGGTTTGCTCCGGTTCGCTCCCACTGTCTAAAGACGTGCAAGTCGTGTGAATTGGCCATTCTAAATTGCCCCTAGTCGTAGGTACATTATTCAGAGAGAAACGGGTCTGGGTGGGTTGATGTGGACTTGTTGGGCTGAAGGGCCTGTTTCCACACTGTCGCCAATCTAATTTATTCTAATCTCGTCAACACCGACCTGCAGAGAGCAGTCTACCCAGACCCATTCCGCACACTGCATCGTTGTACATTGAATGCTGACTAATCCATCGAGCCCGCACAATCACCGTACACAATGGGACAATGAAGCATGGCCAATCCCGCAGAAGCTGCACATCTCTGTAACCGGAGCAGCCGGAGCAAACCCACGCGCGCACGGGGAGAGAGAGTGTTCAAACTGTCCAGACGGTGACGCGAGGGCTGTTACCCAATCAGCCAAAGGTTCGCGGCGGCCGCTCGCCCGGCTCCATAGCTCAGCGGTTAGAGCGCTGGTCTCGTAAACCAGAGGGCGTGAGTTCAAATCTCACTGGGGCCTCATCGCATTTATCCTCTTTGCCAGGCCAGCCCGCAGTCAGTTTCAATGTTTGGTATGCGACTGACGAGTACCATGTTCGAATCGCTCAACGCCTGTTTATGGTCCAAGCGGCTTCTGAGGAAGGGCGAGTTTTCACCCCCAAACACCAGAGGTACGCGACGCGCTCCCGAATAACCCTGTTGGACTGAGAGCTGCTACTTTTGTCAAGTTGAGCTTTCCTGCAACTTCTGCTTTTGTCACTTACAGCGTTCAGTTGAAATCCAAAAACTTCTTTGTTCTGCAGGCAAAGAACGGGGCCGTGTGTGTTCACCGATTTCAGTTTGAGATCGCTGACCGATGATGTCTCCCGGTGATTCTCAGATATCACAGGAGCACAGAATCCCTCCAGTTTGGAAACAGTTTGGACTTGTTGGGCTGAAGGGCCTGTTTCCACACTGTCACCAATCTCATATATTCTTATCTCGTCAACACCGACCTGCAGAGAGCAATCTACCCAGGCCCATTCCGCGCACTGCATCATTCTACATTGAATGCTGACTAATCCACCGAGCCCGCACAATCACCGTACACAATGGGACAATGAAGCGTGGCCAATCCCGCAGAAGCTACACTTCTTTGTAAACGGAGCAGCCGGAGCAAACCCACGGGGAGAATGTTCAAACCGTTCAGACGGTGACGCGAGGGTCGATTGGAACCTGTGTCCCAAGCGTTCTGACTCAGCCAGTGTTAACCAGTCAGCCAAGTTCCGCTGAGCGACCTGGCGCCTGGCTCCATAGCTCAGCGGTTAGAGCACTGGTCTTGTAAACCAGAGATCGTGAGTTCAAATCTCACTGGGGCCTCTCAGTCTTGTGGTATGACGCTGAGGAGCGCTGTGTTCTTCAAATTGCTCCTCGCCCGTTTGTCGTCCAACCGGCTTCTTGGAAGCACGAGCGTCCACCGGCGGGGCGGGTGGCGCTCCTGTTGGACTCATAGCTGCTGCTTTTGGGAATTGATGTCTGAAACGCCTCTCATTTCTCGTCTCCGACCAGGTGAGCAGGTTTTCCTGCAACTTCTTTCTTCTGCAGGCAAAGAACGGGGCTGTGTGTGTTCACCGATTAAAGTTTGAGATCGCTGAACCGATTAAAGTTTGAGATCGCTGACCTCAGTCACTCCAAGCGACCGAATGACCATTCCCAATCATGTCTCCCGGTGATTCTCAGCTATCACAGAAGCATAGAATCCCTCCAGTTTGGAAACAGGCCATTCCGCCCAACTAGCCGCTCAGTGGTTCGCACTGCTGCCTCACAGCACTAGGGACGCAGTCACGATTCCAGCTTTAGGGGACTGTCTGTGTCGTGTTTGCACATTCGCCCAGAGTCTGCGTGGGTTTGCTCCGGTTCGCTCCCACTGTCTAAAGACGTGCAAGTCGTGTGAATTGGCCATTCTAAATTGCCCCTAGTCGTAGGTACATTATTCAGAGAGAAACGGGTCTGGGTGGGTTGATGTGGACTTGTTGGGCTGAAGGGCCTGTTTCCACACTGTCGCCAATCTAATTTATTCTAATCTCGTCAACACCGACCTGCAGAGAGCAGTCTACCCAGACCCATTCCGCACACTGCATCGTTGTACATTGAATGCTGACTAATCCATCGAGCCCGCACAATCACCGTACACAATGGGACAATGAAGCATGGCCAATCCCGCAGAAGCTGCACATCTCTGTAACCGGAGCACCCGGAGCAAACCCACGCGCGCACGGGGAGAGAGAGTGTTCAAACTGTCCAGACGGTGACGCGAGGGCTGTTACCCAATCAGCCAAAGGTTCGCGGCGGCCGCTCGCCCGGCTCCATAGCTCAGCGGTTAGAGCGCTGGTCTCGTAAACCAGAGGGCGTGAGTTCAAATCTCACTGGGGCCTCATCGCATTTATCCTCTTTGCCAGGCCAGCCCGCAGTCAGTTTCAATGTTTGGTATGCGACTGACGAGTACCATGTTCGAATCGCTCAACGCCTGTTTATGGTCCAAGCGGCTTCTGAGGAAGGGCGAGTTTTCACCCCCAAACACCAGAGGTACGCGACGCGCTCCCGAATAACCCTGTTGGACTGAGAGCTGCTACTTTTGTCAAGTTGAGCTTTCCTGCAACTTCTGCTTTTGTCACTTACAGCGTTCAGTTGAAATCCAAAAACTTCTTTGTTCTGCAGGCAAAGAACGGGGCCGTGTGTGTTCACCGATTTCAGTTTGAGATCGCTGACCGATGATGTCTCCCGGTGATTCTCAGATATCACAGGAGCACAGAATCCCTCCAGTTTGGAAACAGTTTGGACTTGTTGGGCTGAAGGGCCTGTTTCCACACTGTCACCAATCTCATATATTCTTATCTCGTCAACACCGACCTGCAGAGAGCAATCTACCCAGGCCCATTCCGCGCACTGCATCATTCTACATTGAATGCTGACTAATCCACCGAGCCCGCACAATCACCGTACACAATGGGACAATGAAGCGTGGCCAATCCCGCAGAAGCTACACTTCTTTGTAAACGGAGCAGCCGGAGCAAACCCACGGGGAGAATGTTCAAACCGTTCAGACGGTGACGCGAGGGTCGATTGGAACCTGTGTCCCAAGCGTTCTGACTCAGCCAGTGTTAACCAGTCAGCCAAGTTCCGCTGAGCGACCTGGCGCCTGGCTCCATAGCTCAGCGGTTAGAGCACTGGTCTTGTAAACCAGAGGTCGTGAGTTCAAATCTCACTGGGGCCTCTCAGTCTTGTGGTATGACGCTGAGGAGCGCTGTGTTCTTCAAATTGCTCCTCGCCCGTTTGTCGTCCAACCGGCTTCTTGGAAGCACGAGCGTCCACCGGCGGGGCGGGTGGCGCTCCTGTTGGACTCATAGCTGCTGCTTTTGGGAATTGATGTCTGAAACGCCTCTCATTTCTCGTCTCCGACCAGGTGAGCAGGTTTTCCTGCAACTTCTTTCTTCTGCAGGCAAAGAACGGGGCTGTGTGTGTTCACCGATTAAAGTTTGAGATCGCTGAACCGATTAAAGTTTGAGATCGCTGACCTCAGTCACTCCAAGCGACCGAATGACCATTCCCAATCATGTCTCCCGGTGATTCTCAGCTATCACAGAAGCATAGAATCCCTCCAGTTTGGAAACAGGCCATTCCGCCCAACTAGCCGCTCAGTGGTTCGCACTGCTGCCTCACAGCACTAGGGACGCAGTCACGATTCCAGCTTTAGGGGACTGTCTGTGTCGTGTTTGCACATTCGCCCAGAGTCTGCGTGGGTTTGCTCCGGTTCGCTCCCACTGTCTAAAGACGTGCAAGTCGTGTGAATTGGCCATTCTAAATTGCCCCTAGTCGTAGGTACATTATTCAGAGAGAAACGGGTCTGGGTGGGTTGATGTGGACTTGTTGGGCTGAAGGGCCTGTTTCCACACTGTCGCCAATCTAATTTATTCTAATCTCGTCAACACCGACCTGCAGAGAGCAGTCTACCCAGACCCATTCCGCACACTGCATCGTTGTACATTGAATGCTGACTAATCCATCGAGCCCGCACAATCACCGTACACAATGGGACAATGAAGCATGGCCAATCCCGCAGAAGCTGCACATCTCTGTAACCGGAGCAGCCGGAGCAAACCCACGCGCGCACGGGGAGAGAGAGTGTTCAAACTGTCCAGACGGTGACGCGAGGGCTGTTACCCAATCAGCCAAAGGTTCGCGGCGGCCGCTCGCCCGGCTCCATAGCTCAGCGGTTAGAGCGCTGGTCTCGTAAACCAGAGGGCGTGAGTTCAAATCTCACTGGGGCCTCATCGCATTTATCCTCTTTGCCAGGCCAGCCCGCAGTCAGTTTCAATGTTTGGTATGCGACTGACGAGTACCATGTTCGAATCGCTCAACGCCTGTTTATGGTCCAAGCGGCTTCTGAGGAAGGGCGAGTTTTCACCCCCAAACACCAGAGGTACGCGACGCGCTCCCGAATAACCCTGTTGGACTGAGAGCTGCTACTTTTGTCAAGTTGAGCTTTCCTGCAACTTCTGCTTTTGTCACTTACAGCGTTCAGTTGAAATCCAAAAACTTCTTTGTTCTGCAGGCAAAGAACGGGGCCGTGTGTGTTCACCGATTTCAGTTTGAGATCGCTGACCGATGATGTCTCCCGGTGATTCTCAGATATCACAGGAGCACAGAATCCCTCCAGTTTGGAAACAGTTTGGACTTGTTGGGCTGAAGGGCCTGTTTCCACACTGTCACCAATCTCATATATTCTTATCTCGTCAACACCGACCTGCAGAGAGCAATCTACCCAGGCCCATTCCGCGCACTGCATCATTCTACATTGAATGCTGACTAATCCACCGAGCCCGCACAATCACCGTACACAATGGGACAATGAAGCGTGGCCAATCCCGCAGAAGCTACACTTCTTTGTAAACGGAGCAGCCGGAGCAAACCCACGGGGAGAATGTTCAAACCGTTCAGACGGTGACGCGAGGGTCGATTGGAACCTGTGTCCCAAGCGTTCTGACTCAGCCAGTGTTAACCAGTCAGCCAAGTTCCGCTGAGCGACCTGGCGCCTGGCTCCATAGCTCAGCGGTTAGAGCACTGGTCTTGTAAACCAGAGATCGTGAGTTCAAATCTCACTGGGGCCTCTCAGTCTTGTGGTATGACGCTGAGGAGCGCTGTGTTCTTCAAATTGCTCCTCGCCCGTTTGTCGTCCAACCGGCTTCTTGGAAGCACGAGCGTCCACCGGCGGGGCGGGTGGCGCTCCTGTTGGACTCATAGCTGCTGCTTTTGGGAATTGATGTCTGAAACGCCTCTCATTTCTCGTCTCCGACCAGGTGAGCAGGTTTTCCTGCAACTTCTTTCTTCTGCAGGCAAAGAACGGGGCTGTGTGTGTTCACCGATTAAAGTTTGAGATCGCTGAACCGATTAAAGTTTGAGATCGCTGACCTCAGTCACTCCAAGCGACCGAATGACCATTCCCAATCATGTCTCCCGGTGATTCTCAGCTATCACAGAAGCATAGAATCCCTCCAGTTTGGAAACAGGCCATTCCGCCCAACTAGCCGCTCAGTGGTTCGCACTGCTGCCTCACAGCACTAGGGACGCAGTCACGATTCCAGCTTTAGGGGACTGTCTGTGTCGTGTTTGCACATTCGCCCAGAGTCTGCGTGGGTTTGCTCCGGTTCGCTCCCACTGTCTAAAGACGTGCAAGTCGTGTGAATTGGCCATTCTAAATTGCCCCTAGTCGTAGGTACATTATTCAGAGAGAAACGGGTCTGGTGGGTTGATGTGGACTTGTTGGGCTGAAGGGCCTGTTTCCACACTGTCGCCAATCTAATTTATTCTAATCTCGTCAACACCGACCTGCAGAGAGCAGTCTACCCAGACCCATTCCGCACACTGCATCGTTGTACATTGAATGCTGACTAATCCATCGAGCCCGCACAATCACCGTACACAATGGGACAATGAAGCATGGCCAATCCCCGCAGAAGCTGCACATCTCTGTAACCGGAGCACCCGGAGCAAACCCACGCGCGCACGGGGAGAGAGAGTGTTCAAACTGTCCAGACGGTGACGCGAGGGCTGTTACCCAATCAGCCAAAGGTTCGCGGCGGCCGCTCGCCCGGCTCCATAGCTCAGCGGTTAGAGCGCTGGTCTCGTAAACCAGAGGGCGTGAGTTCAAATCTCACTGGGGCCTCATCGCATTTATCCTCTTTGCCAGGCCAGCCCGCAGTCAGTTTCAATGTTTGGTATGCGACTGACGAGTACCATGTTCGAATCGCTCAACGCCTGTTTATGGTCCAAGCGGCTTCTGAGGAAGGGCGAGTTTTCACCCCCAAACACCAGAGGTACGCGACGCGCTCCCGAATAACCCTGTTGGACTGAGAGCTGCTACTTTTGTCAAGTTGAGCTTTCCTGCAACTTCTGCTTTTGTCACTTACAGCGTTCAGTTGAAATCCAAAAACTTCTTTGTTCTGCAGGCAAAGAACGGGGCCGTGTGTGTTCACCGATTTCAGTTTGAGATCGCTGACCGATGATGTCTCCCGGTGATTCTCAGATATCACAGGAGCACAGAATCCCTCCAGTTTGGAAACAGTTTGGACTTGTTGGGCTGAAGGGCCTGTTTCCACACTGTCACCAATCTCATATATTCTTATCTCGTCAACACCGACCTGCAGAGAGCAATCTACCCAGGCCCATTCCGCGCACTGCATCATTCTACATTGAATGCTGACTAATCCACCGAGCCCGCACAATCACCGTACACAATGGGACAATGAAGCGTGGCCAATCCCGCAGAAGCTACACTTCTTTGTAAACGGAGCAGCCGGAGCAAACCCACGGGGAGAATGTTCAAACCGTTCAGACGGTGACGCGAGGGTCGATTGGAACCTGTGTCCCAAGCGTTCTGACTCAGCCAGTGTTAACCAGTCAGCCAAGTTCCGCTGAGCGACCTGGCGCCTGGCTCCATAGCTCAGCGGTTAGAGCACTGGTCTTGTAAACCAGAGGTCGTGAGTTCAAATCTCACTGGGGCCTCTCAGTCTTGTGGTATGACGCTGAGGAGCGCTGTGTTCTTCAAATTGCTCCTCGCCCGTTTGTCGTCCAACCGGCTTCTTGGAAGCACGAGCGTCCACCGGCGGGGCGGGTGGCGCTCCTGTTGGACTCATAGCTGCTGCTTTTGGGAATTGATGTCTGAAACGCCTCTCATTTCTCGTCTCCGACCAGGTGAGCAGGTTTTCCTGCAACTTCTTTCTTCTGCAGGCAAAGAACGGGGCTGTGTGTGTTCACCGATTAAAGTTTGAGATCGCTGAACCGATTAAAGTTTGAGATCGCTGACCTCAGTCACTCCAAGCGACCGAATGACCATTCCCAATCATGTCTCCCGGTGATTCTCAGCTATCACAGAAGCATAGAATCCCTCCAGTTTGGAAACAGGCCATTCCGCCCAACTAGCCGCTCAGTGGTTCGCACTGCTGCCTCACAGCACTAGGGACGCAGTCACGATTCCAGCTTTAGGGGACTGTCTGTGTCGTGTTTGCACATTCGCCCAGAGTCTGCGTGGGTTTGCTCCGGTTCGCTCCCACTGTCTAAAGACGTGCAAGTCGTGTGAATTGGCCATTCTAAATTGCCCCTAGTCGTAGGTACATTATTCAGAGAGAAACGGGTCTGGGTGGGTTGATGTGGACTTGTTGGGCTGAAGGGCCTGTTTCCACACTGTCGCCAATCTAATTTATTCTAATCTCGTCAACACCGACCTGCAGAGAGCAGTCTACCCAGACCCATTCCGCACACTGCATCGTTGTACATTGAATGCTGACTAATCCATCGAGCCCGCACAATCACCGTACACAATGGGACAATGAAGCATGGCCAATCCCGCAGAAGCTGCACATCTCTGTAACCGGAGCACCCGGAGCAAACCCACGCGCGCACGGGGAGAGAGAGTGTTCAAACTGTCCAGACGGTGACGCGAGGGCTGTTACCCAATCAGCCAAAGGTTCGCGGCGGCCGCTCGCCCGGCTCCATAGCTCAGCGGTTAGAGCGCTGGTCTCGTAAACCAGAGGGCGTGAGTTCAAATCTCACTGGGGCCTCATCGCATTTATCCTCTTTGCCAGGCCAGCCCGCAGTCAGTTTCAATGTTTGGTATGCGACTGACGAGTACCATGTTCGAATCGCTCAACGCCTGTTTATGGTCCAAGCGGCTTCTGAGGAAGGGCGAGTTTTCACCCCCAAACACCAGAGGTACGCGACGCGCTCCCGAATAACCCTGTTGGACTGAGAGCTGCTACTTTTGTCAAGTTGAGCTTTCCTGCAACTTCTGCTTTTGTCACTTACAGCGTTCAGTTGAAATCCAAAAACTTCTTTGTTCTGCAGGCAAAGAACGGGGCCGTGTGTGTTCACCGATTTCAGTTTGAGATCGCTGACCGATGATGTCTCCCGGTGATTCTCAGATATCACAGGAGCACAGAATCCCTCCAGTTTGGAAACAGTTTGGACTTGTTGGGCTGAAGGGCCTGTTTCCACACTGTCACCAATCTCATATATTCTTATCTCGTCAACACCGACCTGCAGAGAGCAATCTACCAGGCCCATTCCGCGCACTGCATCATTCTACATTGAATGCTGACTAATCCACCGAGCCCGCACAATCACCGTACACAATGGGACAATGAAGCGTGGCCAATCCCGCAGAAGCTACACTTCTTTGTAAACGGAGCAGCCGGAGCAAACCCACGGGGAGAATGTTCAAACCGTTCAGACGGTGACGCGAGGGTCGATTGGAACCTGTGTCCCAAGCGTTCTGACTCAGCCAGTGTTAACCAGTCAGCCAAGTTCCGCTGAGCGACCTGGCGCCTGGCTCCATAGCTCAGCGGTTAGAGCACTGGTCTTGTAAACCAGAGGTCGTGAGTTCAAATCTCACTGGGGCCTCTCAGTCTTGTGGTATGACGCTGAGGAGCGCTGTGTTCTTCAAATTGCTCCTCGCCCGTTTGTCGTCCAACCGGCTTCTTGGAAGCACGAGCGTCCACCGGCGGGGCGGGTGGCGCTCCTGTTGGACTCATAGCTGCTGCTTTTGGGAATTGATGTCTGAAACGCCTCTCATTTCTCGTCTCCGACCAGGTGAGCAGGTTTTCCTGCAACTTCTTTCTTCTGCAGGCAAAGAACGGGGCTGTGTGTGTTCACCGATTAAAGTTTGAGATCGCTGAACCGATTAAAGTTTGAGATCGCTGACCTCAGTCACTCCAAGCGACCGAATGACCATTCCCAATCATGTCTCCCGGTGATTCTCAGCTATCACAGAAGCATAGAATCCCTCCAGTTTGGAAACAGGCCATTCCGCCCAACTAGCCGCTCAGTGGTTCGCACTGCTGCCTCACAGCACTAGGGACGCAGTCACGATTCCAGCTTTAGGGGACTGTCTGTGTCGTGTTTGCACATTCGCCCAGAGTCTGCGTGGGTTTGCTCCGGTTCGCTCCCACTGTCTAAAGACGTGCAAGTCGTGTGAATTGGCCATTCTAAATTGCCCCTAGTCGTAGGTACATTATTCAGAGAGAAACGGGTCTGGGTGGGTTGATGTGGACTTGTTGGGCTGAAGGGCCTGTTTCCACACTGTCGCCAATCTAATTTATTCTAATCTCGTCAACACCGACCTGCAGAGAGCAGTCTACCCAGACCCATTCCGCACACTGCATCGTTGTACATTGAATGCTGACTAATCCATCGAGCCCGCACAATCACCGTACACAATGGGACAATGAAGCATGGCCAATCCCGCAGAAGCTGCACATCTCTGTAACCGGAGCACCCGGAGCAAACCCACGCGCGCACGGGGAGAGAGAGTGTTCAAACTGTCCAGACGGTGACGCGAGGGCTGTTACCCAATCAGCCAAAGGTTCGCGGCGGCCGCTCGCCCGGCTCCATAGCTCAGCGGTTAGAGCGCTGGTCTCGTAAACCAGAGGGCGTGAGTTCAAATCTCACTGGGGCCTCATCGCATTTATCCTCTTTGCCAGGCCAGCCCGCAGTCAGTTTCAATGTTTGGTATGCGACTGACGAGTACCATGTTCGAATCGCTCAACGCCTGTTTATGGTCCAAGCGGCTTCTGAGGAAGGGCGAGTTTTCACCCCCAAACACCAGAGGTACGCGACGCGCTCCCGAATAACCCTGTTGGACTGAGAGCTGCTACTTTTGTCAAGTTGAGCTTTCCTGCAACTTCTGCTTTTGTCACTTACAGCGTTCAGTTGAAATCCAAAAACTTCTTTGTTCTGCAGGCAAAGAACGGGGCCGTGTGTGTTCACCGATTTCAGTTTGAGATCGCTGACCGATGATGTCTCCCGGTGATTCTCAGATATCACAGGAGCACAGAATCCCTCCAGTTTGGAAACAGTTTGGACTTGTTGGGCTGAAGGGCCTGTTTCCACACTGTCACCAATCTCATATATTCTTATCTCGTCAACACCGACCTGCAGAGAGCAATCTACCCAGGCCCATTCCGCGCACTGCATCATTCTACATTGAATGCTGACTAATCCACCGAGCCCGCACAATCACCGTACACAATGGGACAATGAAGCGTGGCCAATCCCGCAGAAGCTACACTTCTTTGTAAACGGAGCAGCCGGAGCAAACCCACGGGGAGAATGTTCAAACCGTTCAGACGGTGACGCGAGGGTCGATTGGAACCTGTGTCCCAAGCGTTCTGACTCAGCCAGTGTTAACCAGTCAGCCAAGTTCCGCTGAGCGACCTGGCGCCTGGCTCCATAGCTCAGCGGTTAGAGCACTGGTCTTGTAAACCAGAGGTCGTGAGTTCAAATCTCACTGGGGCCTCTCAGTCTTGTGGTATGACGCTGAGGAGCGCTGTGTTCTTCAAATTGCTCCTCGCCCGTTTGTCGTCCAACCGGCTTCTTGGAAGCACGAGCGTCCACCGGCGGGGCGGGTGGCGCTCCTGTTGGACTCATAGCTGCTGCTTTTGGGAATTGATGTCTGAAACGCCTCTCATTTCTCGTCTCCGACCAGGTGAGCAGGTTTTCCTGCAACTTCTTTCTTCTGCAGGCAAAGAACGGGGCTGTGTGTGTTCACCGATTAAAGTTTGAGATCGCTGAACCGATTAAAGTTTGAGATCGCTGACCTCAGTCACTCCAAGCGACCGAATGACCATTCCCAATCATGTCTCCCGGTGATTCTCAGCTATCACAGAAGCATAGAATCCCTCCAGTTTGGAAACAGGCCATTCCGCCCAACTAGCCGCTCAGTGGTTCGCACTGCTGCCTCACAGCACTAGGGACGCAGTCACGATTCCAGCTTTAGGGGACTGTCTGTGTCGTGTTTGCACATTCGCCCAGAGTCTGCGTGGGTTTGCTCCGGTTCGCTCCCACTGTCTAAAGACGTGCAAGTCGTGTGAATTGGCCATTCTAAATTGCCCCTAGTCGTAGGTACATTATTCAGAGAGAAACGGGTCTGGGTGGGTTGATGTGGACTTGTTGGGCTGAAGGGCCTGTTTCCACACTGTCGCCAATCTAATTTATTCTAATCTCGTCAACACCGACCTGCAGAGAGCAGTCTACCCAGACCCATTCCGCACACTGCATCGTTGTACATTGAATGCTGACTAATCCATCGAGCCCGCACAATCACCGTACACAATGGGACAATGAAGCATGGCCAATCCCGCAGAAGCTGCACATCTCTGTAACCGGAGCACCCGGAGCAAACCCACGCGCGCACGGGGAGAGAGAGTGTTCAAACTGTCCAGACGGTGACGCGAGGGCTGTTACCCAATCAGCCAAAGGTTCGCGGCGGCCGCTCGCCCGGCTCCATAGCTCAGCGGTTAGAGCGCTGGTCTCGTAAACCAGAGGGCGTGAGTTCAAATCTCACTGGGGCCTCATCGCATTTATCCTCTTTGCCAGGCCAGCCCGCAGTCAGTTTCAATGTTTGGTATGCGACTGACGAGTACCATGTTCGAATCGCTCAACGCCTGTTTATGGTCCAAGCGGCTTCTGAGGAAGGGCGAGTTTTCACCCCCAAACACCAGAGGTACGCGACGCGCTCCCGAATAACCCTGTTGGACTGAGAGCTGCTACTTTTGTCAAGTTGAGCTTTCCTGCAACTTCTGCTTTTGTCACTTACAGCGTTCAGTTGAAATCCAAAAACTTCTTTGTTCTGCAGGCAAAGAACGGGGCCGTGTGTGTTCACCGATTTCAGTTTGAGATCGCTGACCGATGATGTCTCCCGGTGATTCTCAGATATCACAGGAGCACAGAATCCCTCCAGTTTGGAAACAGTTTGGACTTGTTGGGCTGAAGGGCCTGTTTCCACACTGTCACCAATCTCATATATTCTTATCTCGTCAACACCGACCTGCAGAGAGCAATCTACCCAGGCCCATTCCGCGCACTGCATCATTCTACATTGAATGCTGACTAATCCACCGAGCCCGCACAATCACCGTACACAATGGGACAATGAAGCGTGGCCAATCCCGCAGAAGCTACACTTCTTTGTAAACGGAGCAGCCGGAGCAAACCCACGGGGAGAATGTTCAAACCGTTCAGACGGTGACGCGAGGGTCGATTGGAACCTGTGTCCCAAGCGTTCTGACTCAGCCAGTGTTAACCAGTCAGCCAAGTTCCGCTGAGCGACCTGGCGCCTGGCTCCATAGCTCAGCGGTTAGAGCACTGGTCTTGTAAACCAGAGGTCGTGAGTTCAAATCTCACTGGGGCCTCTCAGTCTTGTGGTATGACGCTGAGGAGCGCTGTGTTCTTCAAATTGCTCCTCGCCCGTTTGTCGTCCAACCGGCTTCTTGGAAGCACGAGCGTCCACCGGCGGGGCGGGTGGCGCTCCTGTTGGACTCATAGCTGCTGCTTTTGGGAATTGATGTCTGAAACGCCTCTCATTTCTCGTCTCCGACCAGGTGAGCAGGTTTTCCTGCAACTTCTTTCTTCTGCAGGCAAAGAACGGGGCTGTGTGTGTTCACCGATTAAAGTTTGAGATCGCTGAACCGATTAAAGTTTGAGATCGCTGACCTCAGTCACTCCAAGCGACCGAATGACCATTCCCAATCATGTCTCCCGGTGATTCTCAGCTATCACAGAAGCATAGAATCCCTCCAGTTTGGAAACAGGCCATTCCGCCCAACTAGCCGCTCAGTGGTTCGCACTGCTGCCTCACAGCACTAGGGACGCAGTCACGATTCCAGCTTTAGGGGACTGTCTGTGTCGTGTTTGCACATTCGCCCAGAGTCTGCGTGGGTTTGCTCCGGTTCGCTCCCACTGTCTAAAGACGTGCAAGTCGTGTGAATTGGCCATTCTAAATTGCCCCTAGTCGTAGGTACATTATTCAGAGAGAAACGGGTCTGGGTGGGTTGATGTGGACTTGTTGGGCTGAAGGGCCTGTTTCCACACTGTCGCCAATCTAATTTATTCTAATCTCGTCAACACCGACCTGCAGAGAGCAGTCTACCCAGACCCATTCCGCACACTGCATCGTTGTACATTGAATGCTGACTAATCCATCGAGCCCGCACAATCACCGTACACAATGGGACAATGAAGCATGGCCAATCCCGCAGAAGCTGCACATCTCTGTAACCGGAGCAGCCGGAGCAAACCCACGCGCGCACGGGGAGAGAGAGTGTTCAAACTGTCCAGACGGTGACGCGAGGGCTGTTACCCAATCAGCCAAAGGTTCGCGGCGGCCGCTCGCCCGGCTCCATAGCTCAGCGGTTAGAGCGCTGGTCTCGTAAACCAGAGGGCGTGAGTTCAAATCTCACTGGGGCCTCATCGCATTTATCCTCTTTGCCAGGCCAGCCCGCAGTCAGTTTCAATGTTTGGTATGCGACTGACGAGTACCATGTTCGAATCGCTCAACGCCTGTTTATGGTCCAAGCGGCTTCTGAGGAAGGGCGAGTTTTCACCCCCAAACACCAGAGGTACGCGACGCGCTCCCGAATAACCCTGTTGGACTGAGAGCTGCTACTTTTGTCAAGTTGAGCTTTCCTGCAACTTCTGCTTTTGTCACTTACAGCGTTCAGTTGAAATCCAAAAACTTCTTTGTTCTGCAGGCAAAGAACGGGGCCGTGTGTGTTCACCGATTTCAGTTTGAGATCGCTGACCGATGATGTCTCCCGGTGATTCTCAGATATCACAGGAGCACAGAATCCCTCCAGTTTGGAAACAGTTTGGACTTGTTGGGCTGAAGGGCCTGTTTCCACACTGTCACCAATCTCATATATTCTTATCTCGTCAACACCGACCTGCAGAGAGCAATCTACCCAGGCCCATTCCGCGCACTGCATCATTCTACATTGAATGCTGACTAATCCACCGAGCCCGCACAATCACCGTACACAATGGGACAATGAAGCGTGGCCAATCCCGCAGAAGCTACACTTCTTTGTAAACGGAGCAGCCGGAGCAAACCCACGGGGAGAATGTTCAAACCGTTCAGACGGTGACGCGAGGGTCGATTGGAACCTGTGTCCCAAGCGTTCTGACTCAGCCAGTGTTAACCAGTCAGCCAAGTTCCGCTGAGCGACCTGGCGCCTGGCTCCATAGCTCAGCGGTTAGAGCACTGGTCTTGTAAACCAGAGATCGTGAGTTCAAATCTCACTGGGGCCTCTCAGTCTTGTGGTATGACGCTGAGGAGCGCTGTGTTCTTCAAATTGCTCCTCGCCCGTTTGTCGTCCAACCGGCTTCTTGGAAGCACGAGCGTCCACCGGCGGGGCGGGTGGCGCTCCTGTTGGACTCATAGCTGCTGCTTTTGGGAATTGATGTCTGAAACGCCTCTCATTTCTCGTCTCCGACCAGGTGAGCAGGTTTTCCTGCAACTTCTTTCTTCTGCAGGCAAAGAACGGGGCTGTGTGTGTTCACCGATTAAAGTTTGAGATCGCTGAACCGATTAAAGTTTGAGATCGCTGACCTCAGTCACTCCAAGCGACCGAATGACCATTCCCAATCATGTCTCCCGGTGATTCTCAGCTATCACAGAAGCATAGAATCCCTCCAGTTTGGAAACAGGCCATTCCGCCCAACTAGCCGCTCAGTGGTTCGCACTGCTGCCTCACAGCACTAGGGACGCAGTCACGATTCCAGCTTTAGGGGACTGTCTGTGTCGTGTTTGCACATTCGCCCAGAGTCTGCGTGGGTTTGCTCCGGTTCGCTCCCACTGTCTAAAGACGTGCAAGTCGTGTGAATTGGCCATTCTAAATTGCCCCTAGTCGTAGGTACATTATTCAGAGAGAAACGGGTCTGGGTGGGTTGATGTGGACTTGTTGGGCTGAAGGGCCTGTTTCCACACTGTCGCCAATCTAATTTATTCTAATCTCGTCAACACCGACCTGCAGAGAGCAGTCTACCCAGACCCATTCCGCACACTGCATCGTTGTACATTGAATGCTGACTAATCCATCGAGCCCGCACAATCACCGTACACAATGGGACAATGAAGCATGGCCAATCCCGCAGAAGCTGCACATCTCTGTAACCGGAGCAGCCGGAGCAAACCCACGCGCGCACGGGGAGAGAGAGTGTTCAAACTGTCCAGACGGTGACGCGAGGGCTGTTACCCAATCAGCCAAAGGTTCGCGGCGGCCGCTCGCCCGGCTCCATAGCTCAGCGGTTAGAGCGCTGGTCTCGTAAACCAGAGGGCGTGAGTTCAAATCTCACTGGGGCCTCATCGCATTTATCCTCTTTGCCAGGCCAGCCCGCAGTCAGTTTCAATGTTTGGTATGCGACTGACGAGTACCATGTTCGAATCGCTCAACGCCTGTTTATGGTCCAAGCGGCTTCTGAGGAAGGGCGAGTTTTCACCCCCAAACACCAGAGGTACGCGACGCGCTCCCGAATAACCCTGTTGGACTGAGAGCTGCTACTTTTGTCAAGTTGAGCTTTCCTGCAACTTCTGCTTTTGTCACTTACAGCGTTCAGTTGAAATCCAAAAACTTCTTTGTTCTGCAGGCAAAGAACGGGGCCGTGTGTGTTCACCGATTTCAGTTTGAGATCGCTGACCGATGATGTCTCCCGGTGATTCTCAGATATCACAGGAGCACAGAATCCCTCCAGTTTGGAAACAGTTTGGACTTGTTGGGCTGAAGGGCCTGTTTCCACACTGTCACCAATCTCATATATTCTTATCTCGTCAACACCGACCTGCAGAGAGCAATCTACCCAGGCCCATTCCGCGCACTGCATCATTCTACATTGAATGCTGACTAATCCACCGAGCCCGCACAATCACCGTACACAATGGGACAATGAAGCGTGGCCAATCCCGCAGAAGCTACACTTCTTTGTAAACGGAGCAGCCGGAGCAAACCCACGGGGAGAATGTTCAAACCGTTCAGACGGTGACGCGAGGGTCGATTGGAACCTGTGTCCCAAGCGTTCTGACTCAGCCAGTGTTAACCAGTCAGCCAAGTTCCGCTGAGCGACCTGGCGCCTGGCTCCATAGCTCAGCGGTTAGAGCACTGGTCTTGTAAACCAGAGGTCGTGAGTTCAAATCTCACTGGGGCCTCTCAGTCTTGTGGTATGACGCTGAGGAGCGCTGTGTTCTTCAAATTGCTCCTCGCCCGTTTGTCGTCCAACCGGCTTCTTGGAAGCACGAGCGTCCACCGGCGGGGCGGGTGGCGCTCCTGTTGGACTCATAGCTGCTGCTTTTGGGAATTGATGTCTGAAACGCCTCTCATTTCTCGTCTCCGACCAGGTGAGCAGGTTTTCCTGCAACTTCTTTCTTCTGCAGGCAAAGAACGGGGCTGTGTGTGTTCACCGATTAAAGTTTGAGATCGCTGAACCGATTAAAGTTTGAGATCGCTGACCTCAGTCACTCCAAGCGACCGAATGACCATTCCCAATCATGTCTCCCGGTGATTCTCAGCTATCACAGAAGCATAGAATCCCTCCAGTTTGGAAACAGGCCATTCCGCCCAACTAGCCGCTCAGTGGTTCGCACTGCTGCCTCACAGCACTAGGGACGCAGTCACGATTCCAGCTTTAGGGGACTGTCTGTGTCGTGTTTGCACATTCGCCCAGAGTCTGCGTGGGTTTGCTCCGGTTCGCTCCCACTGTCTAAAGACGTGCAAGTCGTGTGAATTGGCCATTCTAAATTGCCCCTAGTCGTAGGTACATTATTCAGAGAGAAACGGGTCTGGGTGGGTTGATGTGGACTTGTTGGGCTGAAGGGCCTGTTTCCACACTGTCGCCAATCTAATTTATTCTAATCTCGTCAACACCGACCTGCAGAGAGCAGTCTACCCAGACCCATTCCGCACACTGCATCGTTGTACATTGAATGCTGACTAATCCATCGAGCCCGCACAATCACCGTACACAATGGGACAATGAAGCATGGCCAATCCCGCAGAAGCTGCACATCTCTGTAACCGGAGCAGCCGGAGCAAACCCACGCGCGCACGGGGAGAGAGAGTGTTCAAACTGTCCAGACGGTGACGCGAGGGCTGTTACCCAATCAGCCAAAGGTTCGCGGCGGCCGCTCGCCCGGCTCCATAGCTCAGCGGTTAGAGCGCTGGTCTCGTAAACCAGAGGGCGTGAGTTCAAATCTCACTGGGGCCTCATCGCATTTATCCTCTTTGCCAGGCCAGCCCGCAGTCAGTTTCAATGTTTGGTATGCGACTGACGAGTACCATGTTCGAATCGCTCAACGCCTGTTTATGGTCCAAGCGGCTTCTGAGGAAGGGCGAGTTTTCACCCCCAAACACCAGAGGTACGCGACGCGCTCCCGAATAACCCTGTTGGACTGAGAGCTGCTACTTTTGTCAAGTTGAGCTTTCCTGCAACTTCTGCTTTTGTCACTTACAGCGTTCAGTTGAAATCCAAAAACTTCTTTGTTCTGCAGGCAAAGAACGGGGCCGTGTGTGTTCACCGATTTCAGTTTGAGATCGCTGACCGATGATGTCTCCCGGTGATTCTCAGATATCACAGGAGCACAGAATCCCTCCAGTTTGGAAACAGTTTGGACTTGTTGGGCTGAAGGGCCTGTTTCCACACTGTCACCAATCTCATATATTCTTATCTCGTCAACACCGACCTGCAGAGAGCAATCTACCCAGGCCCATTCCGCGCACTGCATCATTCTACATTGAATGCTGACTAATCCACCGAGCCCGCACAATCACCGTACACAATGGGACAATGAAGCGTGGCCAATCCCGCAGAAGCTACACTTCTTTGTAAACGGAGCAGCCGGAGCAAACCCACGGGGAGAATGTTCAAACCGTTCAGACGGTGACGCGAGGGTCGATTGGAACCTGTGTCCCAAGCGTTCTGACTCAGCCAGTGTTAACCAGTCAGCCAAGTTCCGCTGAGCGACCTGGCGCCTGGCTCCATAGCTCAGCGGTTAGAGCACTGGTCTTGTAAACCAGAGGTCGTGAGTTCAAATCTCACTGGGGCCTCTCAGTCTTGTGGTATGACGCTGAGGAGCGCTGTGTTCTTCAAATTGCTCCTCGCCCGTTTGTCGTCCAACCGGCTTCTTGGAAGCACGAGCGTCCACCGGCGGGGCGGGTGGCGCTCCTGTTGGACTCATAGCTGCTGCTTTTGGGAATTGATGTCTGAAACGCCTCTCATTTCTCGTCTCCGACCAGGTGAGCAGGTTTTCCTGCAACTTCTTTCTTCTGCAGGCAAAGAACGGGGCTGTGTGTGTTCACCGATTAAAGTTTGAGATCGCTGAACCGATTAAAGTTTGAGATCGCTGACCTCAGTCACTCCAAGCGACCGAATGACCATTCCCAATCATGTCTCCCGGTGATTCTCAGCTATCACAGAAGCATAGAATCCCTCCAGTTTGGAAACAGGCCATTCCGCCCAACTAGCCGCTCAGTGGTTCGCACTGCTGCCTCACAGCACTAGGGACGCAGTCACGATTCCAGCTTTAGGGGACTGTCTGTGTCGTGTTTGCACATTCGCCCAGAGTCTGCGTGGGTTTGCTCCGGTTCGCTCCCACTGTCTAAAGACGTGCAAGTCGTGTGAATTGGCCATTCTAAATTGCCCCTAGTCGTAGGTACATTATTCAGAGAGAAACGGGTCTGGGTGGGTTGATGTGGACTTGTTGGGCTGAAGGGCCTGTTTCCACACTGTCGCCAATCTAATTTATTCTAATCTCGTCAACACCGACCTGCAGAGAGCAGTCTACCCAGACCCATTCCGCACACTGCATCGTTGTACATTGAATGCTGACTAATCCATCGAGCCCGCACAATCACCGTACACAATGGGACAATGAAGCATGGCCAATCCCGCAGAAGCTGCACATCTCTGTAACCGGAGCACCCGGAGCAAACCCACGCGCGCACGGGGAGAGAGAGTGTTCAAACTGTCCAGACGGTGACGCGAGGGCTGTTACCCAATCAGCCAAAGGTTCGCGGCGGCCGCTCGCCCGGCTCCATAGCTCAGCGGTTAGAGCGCTGGTCTCGTAAACCAGAGGGCGTGAGTTCAAATCTCACTGGGGCCTCATCGCATTTATCCTCTTTGCCAGGCCAGCCCGCAGTCAGTTTCAATGTTTGGTATGCGACTGACGAGTACCATGTTCGAATCGCTCAACGCCTGTTTATGGTCCAAGCGGCTTCTGAGGAAGGGCGAGTTTTCACCCCCAAACACCAGAGGTACGCGACGCGCTCCCGAATAACCCTGTTGGACTGAGAGCTGCTACTTTTGTCAAGTTGAGCTTTCCTGCAACTTCTGCTTTTGTCACTTACAGCGTTCAGTTGAAATCCAAAAACTTCTTTGTTCTGCAGGCAAAGAACGGGGCCGTGTGTGTTCACCGATTTCAGTTTGAGATCGCTGACCGATGATGTCTCCCGGTGATTCTCAGATATCACAGGAGCACAGAATCCCTCCAGTTTGGAAACAGTTTGGACTTGTTGGGCTGAAGGGCCTGTTTCCACACTGTCACCAATCTCATATATTCTTATCTCGTCAACACCGACCTGCAGAGAGCAATCTACCCAGGCCCATTCCGCGCACTGCATCATTCTACATTGAATGCTGACTAATCCACCGAGCCCGCACAATCACCGTACACAATGGGACAATGAAGCGTGGCCAATCCCGCAGAAGCTACACTTCTTTGTAAACGGAGCAGCCGGAGCAAACCCACGGGGAGAATGTTCAAACCGTTCAGACGGTGACGCGAGGGTCGATTGGAACCTGTGTCCCAAGCGTTCTGACTCAGCCAGTGTTAACCAGTCAGCCAAGTTCCGCTGAGCGACCTGGCGCCTGGCTCCATAGCTCAGCGGTTAGAGCACTGGTCTTGTAAACCAGAGATCGTGAGTTCAAATCTCACTGGGGCCTCTCAGTCTTGTGGTATGACGCTGAGGAGCGCTGTGTTCTTCAAATTGCTCCTCGCCCGTTTGTCGTCCAACCGGCTTCTTGGAAGCACGAGCGTCCACCGGCGGGGCGGGTGGCGCTCCTGTTGGACTCATAGCTGCTGCTTTTGGGAATTGATGTCTGAAACGCCTCTCATTTCTCGTCTCCGACCAGGTGAGCAGGTTTTCCTGCAACTTCTTTCTTCTGCAGGCAAAGAACGGGGCTGTGTGTGTTCACCGATTAAAGTTTGAGATCGCTGAACCGATTAAAGTTTGAGATCGCTGACCTCAGTCACTCCAAGCGACCGAATGACCATTCCCAATCATGTCTCCCGGTGATTCTCAGCTATCACAGAAGCATAGAATCCCTCCAGTTTGGAAACAGGCCATTCCGCCCAACTAGCCGCTCAGTGGTTCGCACTGCTGCCTCACAGCACTAGGGACGCAGTCACGATTCCAGCTTTAGGGGACTGTCTGTGTCGTGTTTGCACATTCGCCCAGAGTCTGCGTGGGTTTGCTCCGGTTCGCTCCCACTGTCTAAAGACGTGCAAGTCGTGTGAATTGGCCATTCTAAATTGCCCCTAGTCGTAGGTACATTATTCAGAGAGAAACGGGTCTGGGTGGGTTGATGTGGACTTGTTGGGCTGAAGGGCCTGTTTCCACACTGTCGCCAATCTAATTTATTCTAATCTCGTCAACACCGACCTGCAGAGAGCAGTCTACCCAGACCCATTCCGCACACTGCATCGTTGTACATTGAATGCTGACTAATCCATCGAGCCCGCACAATCACCGTACACAATGGGACAATGAAGCATGGCCAATCCCGCAGAAGCTGCACATCTCTGTAACCGGAGCACCCGGAGCAAACCCACGCGCGCACGGGGAGAGAGAGTGTTCAAACTGTCCAGACGGTGACGCGAGGGCTGTTACCCAATCAGCCAAAGGTTCGCGGCGGCCGCTCGCCCGGCTCCATAGCTCAGCGGTTAGAGCGCTGGTCTCGTAAACCAGAGGGCGTGAGTTCAAATCTCACTGGGGCCTCATCGCATTTATCCTCTTTGCCAGGCCAGCCCGCAGTCAGTTTCAATGTTTGGTATGCGACTGACGAGTACCATGTTCGAATCGCTCAACGCCTGTTTATGGTCCAAGCGGCTTCTGAGGAAGGGCGAGTTTTCACCCCCAAACACCAGAGGTACGCGACGCGCTCCCGAATAACCCTGTTGGACTGAGAGCTGCTACTTTTGTCAAGTTGAGCTTTCCTGCAACTTCTGCTTTTGTCACTTACAGCGTTCAGTTGAAATCCAAAAACTTCTTTGTTCTGCAGGCAAAGAACGGGGCCGTGTGTGTTCACCGATTTCAGTTTGAGATCGCTGACCGATGATGTCTCCCGGTGATTCTCAGATATCACAGGAGCACAGAATCCCTCCAGTTTGGAAACAGTTTGGACTTGTTGGGCTGAAGGGCCTGTTTCCACACTGTCACCAATCTCATATATTCTTATCTCGTCAACACCGACCTGCAGAGAGCAATCTACCCAGGCCCATTCCGCGCACTGCATCATTCTACATTGAATGCTGACTAATCCACCGAGCCCGCACAATCACCGTACACAATGGGACAATGAAGCGTGGCCAATCCCGCAGAAGCTACACTTCTTTGTAAACGGAGCAGCCGGAGCAAACCCACGGGGAGAATGTTCAAACCGTTCAGACGGTGACGCGAGGGTCGATTGGAACCTGTGTCCCAAGCGTTCTGACTCAGCCAGTGTTAACCAGTCAGCCAAGTTCCGCTGAGCGACCTGGCGCCTGGCTCCATAGCTCAGCGGTTAGAGCACTGGTCTTGTAAACCAGAGGTCGTGAGTTCAAATCTCACTGGGGCCTCTCAGTCTTGTGGTATGACGCTGAGGAGCGCTGTGTTCTTCAAATTGCTCCTCGCCCGTTTGTCGTCCAACCGGCTTCTTGGAAGCACGAGCGTCCACCGGCGGGGCGGGTGGCGCTCCTGTTGGACTCATAGCTGCTGCTTTTGGGAATTGATGTCTGAAACGCCTCTCATTTCTCGTCTCCGACCAGGTGAGCAGGTTTTCCTGCAACTTCTTTCTTCTGCAGGCAAAGAACGGGGCTGTGTGTGTTCACCGATTAAAGTTTGAGATCGCTGAACCGATTAAAGTTTGAGATCGCTGACCTCAGTCACTCCAAGCGACCGAATGACCATTCCCAATCATGTCTCCCGGTGATTCTCAGCTATCACAGAAGCATAGAATCCCTCCAGTTTGGAAACAGGCCATTCCGCCCAACTAGCCGCTCAGTGGTTCGCACTGCTGCCTCACAGCACTAGGGACGCAGTCACGATTCCAGCTTTAGGGGACTGTCTGTGTCGTGTTTGCACATTCGCCCAGAGTCTGCGTGGGTTTGCTCCGGTTCGCTCCCACTGTCTAAAGACGTGCAAGTCGTGTGAATTGGCCATTCTAAATTGCCCCTAGTCGTAGGTACATTATTCAGAGAGAAACGGGTCTGGGTGGGTTGATGTGGACTTGTTGGGCTGAAGGGCCTGTTTCCACACTGTCGCCAATCTAATTTATTCTAATCTCGTCAACACCGACCTGCAGAGAGCAGTCTACCCAGACCCATTCCGCACACTGCATCGTTGTACATTGAATGCTGACTAATCCATCGAGCCCGCACAATCACCGTACACAATGGGACAATGAAGCATGGCCAATCCCGCAGAAGCTGCACATCTCTGTAACCGGAGCACCCGGAGCAAACCCACGCGCGCACGGGGAGAGAGAGTGTTCAAACTGTCCAGACGGTGACGCGAGGGCTGTTACCCAATCAGCCAAAGGTTCGCGGCGGCCGCTCGCCCGGCTCCATAGCTCAGCGGTTAGAGCGCTGGTCTCGTAAACCAGAGGGCGTGAGTTCAAATCTCACTGGGGCCTCATCGCATTTATCCTCTTTGCCAGGCCAGCCCGCAGTCAGTTTCAATGTTTGGTATGCGACTGACGAGTACCATGTTCGAATCGCTCAACGCCTGTTTATGGTCCAAGCGGCTTCTGAGGAAGGGCGAGTTTTCACCCCCAAACACCAGAGGTACGCGACGCGCTCCCGAATAACCCTGTTGGACTGAGAGCTGCTACTTTTGTCAAGTTGAGCTTTCCTGCAACTTCTGCTTTTGTCACTTACAGCGTTCAGTTGAAATCCAAAAACTTCTTTGTTCTGCAGGCAAAGAACGGGGCCGTGTGTGTTCACCGATTTCAGTTTGAGATCGCTGACCGATGATGTCTCCCGGTGATTCTCAGATATCACAGGAGCACAGAATCCCTCCAGTTTGGAAACAGTTTGGACTTGTTGGGCTGAAGGGCCTGTTTCCACACTGTCACCAATCTCATATATTCTTATCTCGTCAACACCGACCTGCAGAGAGCAATCTACCCAGGCCCATTCCGCGCACTGCATCATTCTACATTGAATGCTGACTAATCCACCGAGCCCGCACAATCACCGTACACAATGGGACAATGAAGCGTGGCCAATCCCGCAGAAGCTACACTTCTTTGTAAACGGAGCAGCCGGAGCAAACCCACGGGGAGAATGTTCAAACCGTTCAGACGGTGACGCGAGGGTCGATTGGAACCTGTGTCCCAAGCGTTCTGACTCAGCCAGTGTTAACCAGTCAGCCAAGTTCCGCTGAGCGACCTGGCGCCTGGCTCCATAGCTCAGCGGTTAGAGCACTGGTCTTGTAAACCAGAGATCGTGAGTTCAAATCTCACTGGGGCCTCTCAGTCTTGTGGTATGACGCTGAGGAGCGCTGTGTTCTTCAAATTGCTCCTCGCCCGTTTGTCGTCCAACCGGCTTCTTGGAAGCACGAGCGTCCACCGGCGGGGCGGGTGGCGCTCCTGTTGGACTCATAGCTGCTGCTTTTGGGAATTGATGTCTGAAACGCCTCTCATTTCTCGTCTCCGACCAGGTGAGCAGGTTTTCCTGCAACTTCTTTCTTCTGCAGGCAAAGAACGGGGCTGTGTGTGTTCACCGATTAAAGTTTGAGATCGCTGAACCGATTAAAGTTTGAGATCGCTGACCTCAGTCACTCCAAGCGACCGAATGACCATTCCCAATCATGTCTCCCGGTGATTCTCAGCTATCACAGAAGCATAGAATCCCTCCAGTTTGGAAACAGGCCATTCCGCCCAACTAGCCGCTCAGTGGTTCGCACTGCTGCCTCACAGCACTAGGGACGCAGTCACGATTCCAGCTTTAGGGGACTGTCTGTGTCGTGTTTGCACATTCGCCCAGAGTCTGCGTGGGTTTGCTCCGGTTCGCTCCCACTGTCTAAAGACGTGCAAGTCGTGTGAATTGGCCATTCTAAATTGCCCCTAGTCGTAGGTACATTATTCAGAGAGAAACGGGTCTGGGTGGGTTGATGTGGACTTGTTGGGCTGAAGGGCCTGTTTCCACACTGTCGCCAATCTAATTTATTCTAATCTCGTCAACACCGACCTGCAGAGAGCAGTCTACCCAGACCCATTCCGCACACTGCATCGTTGTACATTGAATGCTGACTAATCCATCGAGCCCGCACAATCACCGTACACAATGGGACAATGAAGCATGGCCAATCCCGCAGAAGCTGCACATCTCTGTAACCGGAGCAGCCGGAGCAAACCCACGCGCGCACGGGGAGAGAGAGTGTTCAAACTGTCCAGACGGTGACGCGAGGGCTGTTACCCAATCAGCCAAAGGTTCGCGGCGGCCGCTCGCCCGGCTCCATAGCTCAGCGGTTAGAGCGCTGGTCTCGTAAACCAGAGGGCGTGAGTTCAAATCTCACTGGGGCCTCATCGCATTTATCCTCTTTGCCAGGCCAGCCCGCAGTCAGTTTCAATGTTTGGTATGCGACTGACGAGTACCATGTTCGAATCGCTCAACGCCTGTTTATGGTCCAAGCGGCTTCTGAGGAAGGGCGAGTTTTCACCCCCAAACACCAGAGGTACGCGACGCGCTCCCGAATAACCCTGTTGGACTGAGAGCTGCTACTTTTGTCAAGTTGAGCTTTCCTGCAACTTCTGCTTTTGTCACTTACAGCGTTCAGTTGAAATCCAAAAACTTCTTTGTTCTGCAGGCAAAGAACGGGGCCGTGTGTGTTCACCGATTTCAGTTTGAGATCGCTGACCGATGATGTCTCCCGGTGATTCTCAGATATCACAGGAGCACAGAATCCCTCCAGTTTGGAAACAGTTTGGACTTGTTGGGCTGAAGGGCCTGTTTCCACACTGTCACCAATCTCATATATTCTTATCTCGTCAACACCGACCTGCAGAGAGCAATCTACCCAGGCCCATTCCGCGCACTGCATCATTCTACATTGAATGCTGACTAATCCACCGAGCCCGCACAATCACCGTACACAATGGGACAATGAAGCGTGGCCAATCCCGCAGAAGCTACACTTCTTTGTAAACGGAGCAGCCGGAGCAAACCCACGGGGAGAATGTTCAAACCGTTCAGACGGTGACGCGAGGGTCGATTGGAACCTGTGTCCCAAGCGTTCTGACTCAGCCAGTGTTAACCAGTCAGCCAAGTTCCGCTGAGCGACCTGACGCCTGGCTGCATAGCTCAGCGGTTAGAGCACTGGTCTTGTAAACCAGAGATCGTGAGTTCAAATCTCACTGGGGCCTCTCAGTCTTGTGGTATGACGCTGAGGAGCGCTGTGTTCTTCAAATTGCTCCTCGCCCGTTTGTCGTCCAACCGGCTTCTTGGAAGCACGAGCGTCCACCGGCGGGGCGGGTGGCGCTCCTGTTGGACTCATAGCTGCTGCTTTTGGGAATTGATGTCTGAAACGCCTCTCATTTCTCGTCTCCGACCAGGTGAGCAGGTTTTCCTGCAACTTCTTTCTTCTGCAGGCAAAGAACGGGGCTGTGTGTGTTCACCGATTAAAGTTTGAGATCGCTGAACCGATTAAAGTTTGAGATCGCTGACCTCAGTCACTCCAAGCGACCGAATGACCATTCCCAATCATGTCTCCCGGTGATTCTCAGCTATCACAGAAGCATAGAATCCCTCCAGTTTGGAAACAGGCCATTCCGCCCAACTAGCCGCTCAGTGGTTCGCACTGCTGCCTCACAGCACTAGGGACGCAGTCACGATTCCAGCTTTAGGGGACTGTCTGTGTCGTGTTTGCACATTCGCCCAGAGTCTGCGTGGGTTTGCTCCGGTTCGCTCCCACTGTCTAAAGACGTGCAAGTCGTGTGAATTGGCCATTCTAAATTGCCCCTAGTCGTAGGTACATTATTCAGAGAGAAACGGGTCTGGGTGGGTTGATGTGGACTTGTTGGGCTGAAGGGCCTGTTTCCACACTGTCGCCAATCTAATTTATTCTAATCTCGTCAACACCGACCTGCAGAGAGCAGTCTACCCAGACCCATTCCGCACACTGCATCGTTGTACATTGAATGCTGACTAATCCATCGAGCCCGCACAATCACCGTACACAATGGGACAATGAAGCATGGCCAATCCCGCAGAAGCTGCACATCTCTGTAACCGGAGCAGCCGGAGCAAACCCACGCGCGCACGGGGAGAGAGAGTGTTCAAACTGTCCAGACGGTGACGCGAGGGCTGTTACCCAATCAGCCAAAGGTTCGCGGCGGCCGCTCGCCCGGCTCCATAGCTCAGCGGTTAGAGCGCTGGTCTCGTAAACCAGAGGGCGTGAGTTCAAATCTCACTGGGGCCTCATCGCATTTATCCTCTTTGCCAGGCCAGCCCGCAGTCAGTTTCAATGTTTGGTATGCGACTGACGAGTACCATGTTCGAATCGCTCAACGCCTGTTTATGGTCCAAGCGGCTTCTGAGGAAGGGCGAGTTTTCACCCCCAAACACCAGAGGTACGCGACGCGCTCCCGAATAACCCTGTTGGACTGAGAGCTGCTACTTTTGTCAAGTTGAGCTTTCCTGCAACTTCTGCTTTTGTCACTTACAGCGTTCAGTTGAAATCCAAAAACTTCTTTGTTCTGCAGGCAAAGAACGGGGCCGTGTGTGTTCACCGATTTCAGTTTGAGATCGCTGACCGATGATGTCTCCCGGTGATTCTCAGATATCACAGGAGCACAGAATCCCTCCAGTTTGGAAACAGTTTGGACTTGTTGGGCTGAAGGGCCTGTTTCCACACTGTCACCAATCTCATATATTCTTATCTCGTCAACACCGACCTGCAGAGAGCAATCTACCCAGGCCCATTCCGCGCACTGCATCATTCTACATTGAATGCTGACTAATCCACCGAGCCCGCACAATCACCGTACACAATGGGACAATGAAGCGTGGCCAATCCCGCAGAAGCTACACTTCTTTGTAAACGGAGCAGCCGGAGCAAACCCACGGGGAGAATGTTCAAACCGTTCAGACGGTGACGCGAGGGTCGATTGGAACCTGTGTCCCAAGCGTTCTGACTCAGCCAGTGTTAACCAGTCAGCCAAGTTCCGCTGAGCGACCTGGCGCCTGGCTCCATAGCTCAGCGGTTAGAGCACTGGTCTTGTAAACCAGAGGTCGTGAGTTCAAATCTCACTGGGGCCTCTCAGTCTTGTGGTATGACGCTGAGGAGCGCTGTGTTCTTCAAATTGCTCCTCGCCCGTTTGTCGTCCAACCGGCTTCTTGGAAGCACGAGCGTCCACCGGCGGGGCGGGTGGCGCTCCTGTTGGACTCATAGCTGCTGCTTTTGGGAATTGATGTCTGAAACGCCTCTCATTTCTCGTCTCCGACCAGGTGAGCAGGTTTTCCTGCAACTTCTTTCTTCTGCAGGCAAAGAACGGGGCTGTGTGTGTTCACCGATTAAAGTTTGAGATCGCTGAACCGATTAAAGTTTGAGATCGCTGACCTCAGTCACTCCAAGCGACCGAATGACCATTCCCAATCATGTCTCCCGGTGATTCTCAGCTATCACAGAAGCATAGAATCCCTCCAGTTTGGAAACAGGCCATTCCGCCCAACTAGCCGCTCAGTGGTTCGCACTGCTGCCTCACAGCACTAGGGACGCAGTCACGATTCCAGCTTTAGGGGACTGTCTGTGTCGTGTTTGCACATTCGCCCAGAGTCTGCGTGGGTTTGCTCCGGTTCGCTCCCACTGTCTAAAGACGTGCAAGTCGTGTGAATTGGCCATTCTAAATTGCCCCTAGTCGTAGGTACATTATTCAGAGAGAAACGGGTCTGGGTGGGTTGATGTGGACTTGTTGGGCTGAAGGGCCTGTTTCCACACTGTCGCCAATCTAATTTATTCTAATCTCGTCAACACCGACCTGCAGAGAGCAGTCTACCCAGACCCATTCCGCACACTGCATCGTTGTACATTGAATGCTGACTAATCCATCGAGCCCGCACAATCACCGTACACAATGGGACAATGAAGCATGGCCAATCCCGCAGAAGCTGCACATCTCTGTAACCGGAGCAGCCGGAGCAAACCCACGCGCGCACGGGGAGAGAGAGTGTTCAAACTGTCCAGACGGTGACGCGAGGGCTGTTACCCAATCAGCCAAAGGTTCGCGGCGGCCGCTCGCCCGGCTCCATAGCTCAGCGGTTAGAGCGCTGGTCTCGTAAACCAGAGGGCGTGAGTTCAAATCTCACTGGGGCCTCATCGCATTTATCCTCTTTGCCAGGCCAGCCCGCAGTCAGTTTCAATGTTTGGTATGCGACTGACGAGTACCATGTTCGAATCGCTCAACGCCTGTTTATGGTCCAAGCGGCTTCTGAGGAAGGGCGAGTTTTCACCCCCAAACACCAGAGGTACGCGACGCGCTCCCGAATAACCCTGTTGGACTGAGAGCTGCTACTTTTGTCAAGTTGAGCTTTCCTGCAACTTCTGCTTTTGTCACTTACAGCGTTCAGTTGAAATCCAAAAACTTCTTTGTTCTGCAGGCAAAGAACGGGGCCGTGTGTGTTCACCGATTTCAGTTTGAGATCGCTGACCGATGATGTCTCCCGGTGATTCTCAGATATCACAGGAGCACAGAATCCCTCCAGTTTGGAAACAGTTTGGACTTGTTGGGCTGAAGGGCCTGTTTCCACACTGTCACCAATCTCATATATTCTTATCTCGTCAACACCGACCTGCAGAGAGCAATCTACCCAGGCCCATTCCGCGCACTGCATCATTCTACATTGAATGCTGACTAATCCACCGAGCCCGCACAATCACCGTACACAATGGGACAATGAAGCGTGGCCAATCCCGCAGAAGCTACACTTCTTTGTAAACGGAGCAGCCGGAGCAAACCCACGGGGAGAATGTTCAAACCGTTCAGACGGTGACGCGAGGGTCGATTGGAACCTGTGTCCCAAGCGTTCTGACTCAGCCAGTGTTAACCAGTCAGCCAAGTTCCGCTGAGCGACCTGGCGCCTGGCTCCATAGCTCAGCGGTTAGAGCACTGGTCTTGTAAACCAGAGGTCGTGAGTTCAAATCTCACTGGGGCCTCTCAGTCTTGTGGTATGACGCTGAGGAGCGCTGTGTTCTTCAAATTGCTCCTCGCCCGTTTGTCGTCCAACCGGCTTCTTGGAAGCACGAGCGTCCACCGGCGGGGCGGGTGGCGCTCCTGTTGGACTCATAGCTGCTGCTTTTGGGAATTGATGTCTGAAACGCCTCTCATTTCTCGTCTCCGACCAGGTGAGCAGGTTTTCCTGCAACTTCTTTCTTCTGCAGGCAAAGAACGGGGCTGTGTGTGTTCACCGATTAAAGTTTGAGATCGCTGAACCGATTAAAGTTTGAGATCGCTGACCTCAGTCACTCCAAGCGACCGAATGACCATTCCCAATCATGTCTCCCGGTGATTCTCAGCTATCACAGAAGCATAGAATCCCTCCAGTTTGGAAACAGGCCATTCCGCCCAACTAGCCGCTCAGTGGTTCGCACTGCTGCCTCACAGCACTAGGGACGCAGTCACGATTCCAGCTTTAGGGGACTGTCTGTGTCGTGTTTGCACATTCGCCCAGAGTCTGCGTGGGTTTGCTCCGGTTCGCTCCCACTGTCTAAAGACGTGCAAGTCGTGTGAATTGGCCATTCTAAATTGCCCCTAGTCGTAGGTACATTATTCAGAGAGAAACGGGTCTGGGTGGGTTGATGTGGACTTGTTGGGCTGAAGGGCCTGTTTCCACACTGTCGCCAATCTAATTTATTCTAATCTCGTCAACACCGACCTGCAGAGAGCAGTCTACCCAGACCCATTCCGCACACTGCATCGTTGTACATTGAATGCTGACTAATCCATCGAGCCCGCACAATCACCGTACACAATGGGACAATGAAGCATGGCCAATCCCGCAGAAGCTGCACATCTCTGTAACCGGAGCAGCCGGAGCAAACCCACGCGCGCACGGGGAGAGAGAGTGTTCAAACTGTCCAGACGGTGACGCGAGGGCTGTTACCCAATCAGCCAAAGGTTCGCGGCGGCCGCTCGCCCGGCTCCATAGCTCAGCGGTTAGAGCGCTGGTCTCGTAAACCAGAGGGCGTGAGTTCAAATCTCACTGGGGCCTCATCGCATTTATCCTCTTTGCCAGGCCAGCCCGCAGTCAGTTTCAATGTTTGGTATGCGACTGACGAGTACCATGTTCGAATCGCTCAACGCCTGTTTATGGTCCAAGCGGCTTCTGAGGAAGGGCGAGTTTTCACCCCCAAACACCAGAGGTACGCGACGCGCTCCCGAATAACCCTGTTGGACTGAGAGCTGCTACTTTTGTCAAGTTGAGCTTTCCTGCAACTTCTGCTTTTGTCACTTACAGCGTTCAGTTGAAATCCAAAAACTTCTTTGTTCTGCAGGCAAAGAACGGGGCCGTGTGTGTTCACCGATTTCAGTTTGAGATCGCTGACCGATGATGTCTCCCGGTGATTCTCAGATATCACAGGAGCACAGAATCCCTCCAGTTTGGAAACAGTTTGGACTTGTTGGGCTGAAGGGCCTGTTTCCACACTGTCACCAATCTCATATATTCTTATCTCGTCAACACCGACCTGCAGAGAGCAATCTACCCAGGCCCATTCCGCGCACTGCATCATTCTACATTGAATGCTGACTAATCCACCGAGCCCGCACAATCACCGTACACAATGGGACAATGAAGCGTGGCCAATCCCGCAGAAGCTACACTTCTTTGTAAACGGAGCAGCCGGAGCAAACCCACGGGGAGAATGTTCAAACCGTTCAGACGGTGACGCGAGGGTCGATTGGAACCTGTGTCCCAAGCGTTCTGACTCAGCCAGTGTTAACCAGTCAGCCAAGTTCCGCTGAGCGACCTGGCGCCTGGCTCCATAGCTCAGCGGTTAGAGCACTGGTCTTGTAAACCAGAGGTCGTGAGTTCAAATCTCACTGGGGCCTCTCAGTCTTGTGGTATGACGCTGAGGAGCGCTGTGTTCTTCAAATTGCTCCTCGCCCGTTTGTCGTCCAACCGGCTTCTTGGAAGCACGAGCGTCCACCGGCGGGGCGGGTGGCGCTCCTGTTGGACTCATAGCTGCTGCTTTTGGGAATTGATGTCTGAAACGCCTCTCATTTCTCGTCTCCGACCAGGTGAGCAGGTTTTCCTGCAACTTCTTTCTTCTGCAGGCAAAGAACGGGGCTGTGTGTGTTCACCGATTAAAGTTTGAGATCGCTGAACCGATTAAAGTTTGAGATCGCTGACCTCAGTCACTCCAAGCGACCGAATGACCATTCCCAATCATGTCTCCCGGTGATTCTCAGCTATCACAGAAGCATAGAATCCCTCCAGTTTGGAAACAGGCCATTCCGCCCAACTAGCCGCTCAGTGGTTCGCACTGCTGCCTCACAGCACTAGGGACGCAGTCACGATTCCAGCTTTAGGGGACTGTCTGTGTCGTGTTTGCACATTCGCCCAGAGTCTGCGTGGGTTTGCTCCGGTTCGCTCCCACTGTCTAAAGACGTGCAAGTCGTGTGAATTGGCCATTCTAAATTGCCCCTAGTCGTAGGTACATTATTCAGAGAGAAACGGGTCTGGGTGGGTTGATGTGGACTTGTTGGGCTGAAGGGCCTGTTTCCACACTGTCGCCAATCTAATTTATTCTAATCTCGTCAACACCGACCTGCAGAGAGCAGTCTACCCAGACCCATTCCGCACACTGCATCGTTGTACATTGAATGCTGACTAATCCATCGAGCCCGCACAATCACCGTACACAATGGGACAATGAAGCATGGCCAATCCCGCAGAAGCTGCACCATCTCTGTAACCGGAGCACCCGGAGCAAACCCACGCGCGCACGGGGAGAGAGAGTGTTCAAACTGTCCAGACGGTGACGCGAGGGCTGTTACCCAATCAGCCAAAGGTTCGCGGCGGCCGCCTCGCCCGGCTCCATAGCTCAGCGGTTAGAGCGCTGGTTCGTAAACCAGAGGGCGTGAGTTCAAATCTCACTGGGGCCTCATCGCATTTATCCTCTTTGCCAGGCCAGCCCGCAGTCAGTTTCAATGTTTGGTATGCGACTGACGAGTACCATGTTCGAATCGCTCAACGCCTGTTTATGGTCCAAGCGGCTTCTGAGGAAGGGCGAGTTTTCACCCCCAAACACAAGAGGTACGCGACGCGCTCCCGAATAACCCTGTTGGACTGAGAGCTGCTACTTTTGTCAAGTTGAGCTTTCCTGCAACTTCTGCTTTTGTCACTTACAGCGTTCAGTTGAAATCCAAAAACTTCTTTGTTCTGCAGGCAAAGAACGGGGCCGTGTGTGTTCACCGATTTCAGTTTGAGATCGCTGACCGATGATGTCTCCCGGTGATTCTCAGATATCACAGGAGCACAGAATCCCTCCAGTTTGGAAACAGTTTGGACTTGTTGGGCTGAAGGGCCTGTTTCCACACTGTCACCAATCTCATATACTCTTATCTCGTCAACACCGACCTGCAGAGAGCAATCTACCCAGCCCATTCCGCGCACTGCATCATTCTACATTGAATGCTGACTAATCCACCGAGCCCGCACAATCACCGTACACAATGGGACAATGAAGCGTGGCCAATCCCGCAGAAGCTACACTTCTTTGTAAACGAGCAGCCGGAGCAAACCCACGGGGAGAATGTTCAAACCGTTCAGACGGTGACGCGAGGGTCGATTGGAACCTGTGTCCCAAGCGTTCTGACTCAGCCAGTGTTAACCAGTCAGCCAAGTTCCGCTGAGCGACCTGACGCCTGGCTGCATAGCTCAGCGGTTAGAGCACTGGTCTTGTAAACCAGAGATCGTGAGTTCAAATCTCACTGGGGCCTCTCAGTCTTGTGGTATGACGCTGAGGAGCGCTGTGTTCTTCAAATTGCTCCTCGCCCGTTTGTCGTCCAAACCGGCTTCTTGGAAGCACGAGCGTCCACCGGCGGGGCGGGTGGCGCTCCTGTTGGACTCATAGCTGCTGCTTTTGGAATTGATGTCTGAAACGCCTCTCATTTCTCGTCTCCGACCAGGTGAGCAGGTTTTCCTGCAACTTCTTTCTTCTGCACAAAGAACGGGGCTGTGTGTGTTCACCGATTAAAGTTTGAGATCGCTGAACCGATTAAAGTTTGAGATCGCTGACCTCAGTCACTCCAAGCGACCGAATGACCATTCCCAATCATGTCTCTCCCGTGATTCTCAGCTATCACAGAAGCATAGAATCCCTCCAGTTTGGAAACAGGCCATTCCGCCCAACTAGCCGCTCAGTGGTTCGCACTGCTGCCTCACAGCACTAGGGACGCAGTCACGATTCCAGCCTTAGGGGACTGTCTGTGTCGTGTTTGCACATTCGCCCAGAGTCTGCGTGGGTTGCTCCGGTTCGCTCCCACTGTCTAAAGACGTGCAAGTCGTGTGAATTGGCCATTCTAAATTGCCCCTAGTCGTAGGTACATTATTCAGAGAGAAACGGGTCTGGGTGGGTTGATGTGGACTTGTTGGGCTGAAGGGCCTGTTTCCACACTGTCGCCAATCTAATTTATTCTAATCTCGTCAACACCGACCTGCAGAGAGCAGTCTACCCAGACCCATCCGCACACTGCATCGTTGTACATTGAATGCTGACTAATCCATCGAGCCCGCACAATCACCGTACACAATGGGACAATGAAGCATGGCCAATCCCCGCAGAAGCTGCACATCTCTGTAACCGGAGCAGCGGAGCAAACCCACGCGCGCACGGGGAGAGAGAGTGTTCAAACTGTCCAGACGGTGACGCGAGGGCTGTTACCCAATCAGCCAAAGGTTCGCGGCGGCCGCTCGCCCCGGCTCCATAGCTCAGCGGTTAGAGCGCTGGTCTCGTAAACCAGAGGGCGTGAGTTCAAATCTCACTGGGGCCTCATCGCATTTATCCTCTTTGCCAGGCCAGCCCGCAGTCAGTTTCAATATTTGGTATGCGACTGACGAGTACCATGTTCGAATCGCTCAACGCCTGTTTATGGTCCAAGCGGCTTCTGAGGAAGGGCGAGTTTTCACCCCCAAACACCAGAGGTACGCGACGCGCTCCCGAATAACCCTGTTGGACTGAGAGCTGCTACTTTTTGTCAAGTTGAGCTTTCCTGCAACTTCTGCTTTTGTCACTTACAGCGTTCAGTTGAAATCCAAAAACTTCTTTGTTCTGCAGGCAAAGAACGGGGCCGTGTGTGTTTACCGATTTCAGTTTGAGATCGCTGACCGATGATGTCTCCCGGTGATTCTCAGATATCACAGGAGCACAGAATCCCTCCAGTTTGGAAACAGTTTGGACTTGTTGGGCTGAAGGGCCTGTTTCCACACTGTCACCAATCTCATATATTCTTATCTCGTCAACACCGACCTGCAGAGAGCAATCTACCCAGGCCCATTCCGCGCACTGCATCATTCTACATTGAATGCTGACTAATCCACCGAGCCCGCACAATCACCGAACACAATGGGACAATGAAGCGTGGCCAATCCCGCAGAAGCTACACTTCTTTGTAAACGGCGCAGCCGGAGCAAACCCACGGGGAGAATGTTCAAACCGTTCAGACGGTGAACGCGAGGGTCCGATTGGAACTGTGTCCCAAGCGTTTCTGACTCAGCCCAGTGTTAACCAGTCAGCCAAGTTCCGCTGAGCAACCTGACGCCTGGCTCCATAGCTCAGCGTTAGAGCACTGGTCTTGTAAACCAGAGGTCGTGAGTTCAAATCTCACTGGGGCCTCTCAGTCTTGTGGTATGACGCTGAGGAGCGCTGTGTTCTTCAAATAGCTCCTCGCCCGTTTGTCGTCCCAACCGGCTTCTTGGAAGCACGAGCGTCCACCGGCGGGGCGGGGGGCGCCTCCTGTTGGACTCATAGCTGCTGCTTTTGGGAATTGATGTCTGAAACGCCTCTCATTCTCGTCTCCGACCAGGTGAGCAGTTTTCCTGCAACTTCTTTCTTCTGCAGGCAAAGAACGGGGCTGTGTGTGTTCACCGATTAAAGTTTGAGATCGCTGAACCGATTAAAGTTTGAGATCGCTGACCTCAGTCACTC
>NW_026868073.1:0-76429 GCF_020745735.1 Hemiscyllium ocellatum | reverse complement strand
GTGTAGGGGCTGGAGAGGGCTACTGAGATAGGGAGGGGGTGTAGATGCTGGAGGGGATTACAGAAATAGGAAGGGGGTGTAGGGGCTGGAGGGGGTTACAGAGATAGGGAGGGGTTATGTGGCTGGAGTGTGTTACAGAGATAAGGAAGGGCTGTAGGGGTTGGAGGAGCTTCCATAGATAGGGAGGGGGGTTTAGGGACGGCGGGGGTTACAGAGCTCGGGAGAGGGTGTAGGGGCTGGATGGGGTTACAGAGATAGGGAGGGGGTTTAGGGACCGGAGGGGGTTACAGAGCTCAGGAGAGGGTGTAGGGGCTGGATGGGGTTACAGAGATAGGGAGGGGGTGGCGGGGCTGGAGGGGGGTTACAGAGATAGGGAGGGAGTGTAGGGGCTGGAACGGGTTACAGAGATTGGGAGGGGGTGTCAGGTCTGGGGAGTGGTGTGGTTACTGAGACAGGGAAGGGGGGTGTAAGGACTGGAGGAGGTTATAGAGATCAGGAGGGGGTGTAGGGGCTGCAAGGGGTTACAGAGATAGGGAGGGGGGTGTAGAGACTGGAGGGGGTTACAGAGATAGGGAGGGAGTGTAGGGGGTTGGAAGGGGTTACTGACATAGGGAGGGGGTGTAGGGGCTGAAGGAGTTTCAGAGATAGGGAGGGGCTTGGGGCTGGAGGGGGGTTACAGAGATAGGTAGGGGGAGTAGGGACTGGAGGGGGTTACACAGATAGGGAGGGGGTGTAGAGACTGGAGGGGATTACCGAGATAGGGAGGGAGTGTAGGGGATGGAGGGGGTTACAGAGATAGGGAGGGTGTGTAGGGACTGGAGGGGGTTGCAGAGATAGGAGGGGGTGTAAGGGCTAGAGAGGGTTACAGAGATACGGAGGGGGTGTAGGAGGTTATAGAGATAGGGAGCAGGTGGAAGGGCTGGAATGTGTTACGGACATCGAGAGGGGCATAGGGGCTCGAGGAGGTTACAGAGATAGGGAGGGGGTGTCGTGGCTGGAGGAGGGCCCAGAGATAGGGTGAGACATGAAGTGTCAGGTCAGTGTAATTGGATTAGTTTACCTACAGTGTGGAAACAGGCCTTCGGCCCAACCAGTCCACACTGACTCTCGCGAAGAGTAACCGACCCAGATCCATTTCCCTCTGACTAATGCACCTTACACTGTGGACAATTTAGCACAGCCAATTTTCCTGACCTGCACATCTTGGGGCTATAGGACGAAACCCACACAGACATGGGAAAAATCCGCAAACTCCACATCGACCGTCACCCAAGGCTGGGATGAAACTTGGGACCCTGGTGCTGTGAGGCAGCAGTGCTAACCACTGAGCAACCGTGCATGTGAGAGTTTGTTGGGGAGGGGACTCTCACACTGATGACACTCACACTGAATATCCAGTGGTATGGGATCAGAATCCTTTTCACCCACGGAGTTCCTCGCTGTACAGATGAACTCACAGCCAACATCTTGAATAGAAATGTTGACCGTTCGGTGAGAGTGACTCCGGTGCAGAGAGGCATCACACGTTGCCAACAGACTTTCCGCCAGCGATAGGAATATGCTGCTGAATACCCATCAGACTGACAACTGAGGGTCAGTCTCACATTCCCCACTCCACTCCTGTGGGAGTGAGTCTCACATTATCCCCCTGCAACTCCCTGTGGGGAGTGAGTCTCATTTATCCCCCTGCAACTCCTGCGGGAGTGAGTCTCATATTATCCCCCTGCAACTCCCTGTGGGAGTGAGTCTCACATTCCCCCCTCCACCTCCCTGTGGGAGTGAGTCTCACATTCCTCCCCTCCACCTCCCTGTGGGAGTGAGTCTCACATTCCCTCCCACAACTCTCTTTGGGAGTGAGTCTCATGTTCTCCCCAACACAACACCCTGTGGGAGCTAGTCTCACATTCCCCCCAACTCCCTGTGAGAGTGAATCTCATGTTCCTCCCCCAAATCCCTGTGGGAGTGAGTCTCACATTCACCCCACTGCCACAAATCCATGTGGGAGTGAGTCTCATATCCCCCCAAACTCCCTGTGAAAATGAATCTTACGTTTCTCTCCCAATAACTCTCGTGAGAGTGAGTCTCATGTTCCTCCCCACAAATCCCTGTGGGAGCCAGTCTCACATCCTCCCCAACTCCCTGTTAGAGTGAATCTCATGTTCCTCCCCCCAAATCCCTGTGGGAGTGAGTCTCACATTACACCCCCACCCACAACTCCCTGTGGGAGTGAGTCTCATATTCCTTGTTCACCCACTTGCTGGGTGAAGGTGTTTCTACTGAATTCCCAATGGGATTTATGCGGGACTGTCTCTTACTGATGGCACATTGTTCCGGTCTCTCCCTCCCACAAGTGGAACCATCTTCTCTCCATCTCCCCGAGTGAATTCCCTTTCAGAATTGTAAACCCCTCGATCAGGCCACCTCCTCAGACCCCTCTTCTTGAGAGAAACCTGCCTCAGTCTGTTCACAGTCTCCCAATGGTTAGAACCTCCAGATTGGGTATCCTATTTGGCATAATGAGATCGGAACTACGGACCGTGCTTCGAGTGTGGTCTATCCAAAGGATACAGAGACGGGAACTGTGCGCAGTGCTCTGAGTGTGGGTCTAACTGAGGGATACAGAGACTGGAACTGTGCACGGTGCTCCGAGTGTGGGTCTAACTGAGGGATACGGAGACTGGAACTGTGCACAGTGCTCCGAGTGTGGGTCTAACTGAGGGATACGGAGACTGGAACTGTGCACGGTGCTCCGAGTGTGGGTCTAACTGAGGGATACGGAGACTGGAACTGTGCACGGTGCTCCGAGTGTGGGTCTGACTGAGGGATACAGAGACTGGAACTGTGCATGGTGCGCCGAGTGTGGGTCTAACTGAGGGATACGGTGACTGGAACTGTGCACAGTGCTCGAGTGTGGGTCAAACTGAGGGATACAGAGACTGGAACTGTGCACGGTACTCCGAGTGTGGGTCTGACTGAGGGATACATGGACTGGAACTGTGCACGGTGCTCCGAGTGTGGGTCTTACTGAGGGATACGGAGATGGGAACTGTGCACGGTGCTCCAAATGTGGGTCAAACTGAGGGATAAGGAGACTGGAACTGTGCATGGTGCTCCGTGTGTGGGTCAAACCGAGAGATACGGAGAATGGAACAGTGCACCGTGCTCTGAATGTGGTCCAAGTGGGAGATACAGAGAGGAGAACTGTGCACAGTGCTCCGAGTGTGTATCTAATTGAGTGATACGGAGACTGGAACTGTGCACAGCGCTCCAAGTGTGGGTCTAACTGAGGATATGGAGACTGGAACTGTGCACAGTGCTACAAGTGTGGGTCTAAGTGGGGGTATACAGTCTGGAGAGCTATGCACAGTGCCATGAGTGCGGGTCGAAATGAGGGAAATATATTCCAGCGCGTTGTGCACGGTGATGCGTGTGTGGGACTATTTGAAGGATATACAGTCTGGGGAGCTGTGCACAGTGCTGTGAATGTGGGTCTAACTGAACGTTATGCAGTCTGGGAGCTGTACACACTGCTGAGAGCGCAGTCTAACTGAGGGATAAAGAGTCTGGGGAACTGTGCACAGTGCTGTGAGTGTGGTCTAACTGAAGGATATACAGTGTGGCGAGCTGTGCACAGTAAAGATTGTGTGGTATTATTGAGGGATATACAGTCTGGGGAGCTGTACACAGTGATGTGAGTGTGGGTCTTATTGAAGGTTATACAGTCTAGGGGGCTGTGCACAGTGATGGGAGCGCTGTCTAACTGAGGTATATACAGTCTGGGAAACTGTGCACAGTGCTGTGAGTGTGGTCTAACTGAGGCATATACAGCCTGGGGAACTGTGCACAGTGATGGGAGCACTGTCTAACTGAGGGATATACAGTCTGGGGAGCTGTACACACTGCTGGGAATGCGATCTAACTGAGGGATATACTGTCTGGGGAGGTGTGCACAGTGATGTGAGTGTGGTCTAACTGAGGGATATATGTTCTGGGAAGCTTTGCACAGTGCTGTGTGTGTGGTCTAACTGTGGGATATACAGTCTGGGGAACTGTGCAGCGCTGAGTATGTAGGTCTAACTGAGGGATTGGACTGAGTGTGGTCTAACTGAGGGATATACGTTCTGGGGAGCTGTGCACAGTGCTGTGTGTGTGGTCGAAATAGAGTGATATAAAGTCTGGGGAGCTGTGCACAGTGCTGAGTATGTGGGTCTAACTGAGGGATTGGACTGAGTGTGGTCTAACTGAGGGATATACAGTCTGGGGAGCTGTGCACAGTGCTGAGTATGTGGGTCTAACTGAGGGATTGGACTGAGTGTGGTCTAACTGAGGGATATACATTCTGGGAGCTGTGCACAGTACTCTGAGTGTGTTCTAACTGAGGTATATACATCCAGGGGAGCTGTGCACAGTGATGTGAGTGTGGGTCTAACTGAAGGATATACAATCTGGGAAGCTGTGCACAGTGCTGTGTACGTGGGGCTAACTGAGGGATATACAGTCTGGGGAGCTGTGCACAGTGCTGTGTATGTGGGGCTAACTGAGGGATAGGACTGTATGTGGTCTAAGTGAGGGATATACATTCTGGGGAGCGGTGCACAGTGCTGTGAGGGTGGTCTAACTGAGGGATACACGTCCTGGGGAGCTGTGAACAATGATGTCTGTGCGGGTCTAACTGAGGGATATACAGTCTGGGGAGCTGTGCACAGTGAAGAGTGTGTGGTATGACTGAGGGATATACAGTCTGGGGAGCTGTGCTCAGTGATGTGTGTGTGTGGGTCTAACTGAGGGATATCCAGTCTGGGGAGCTGTGCACAGTGCTGTGGGTGTGGGTCTAACTGAGGGATATACAGTCTGGGGAGCTCTGCACAGTGATGTGTGTGTGGTCGAACTGAGGGATATACAGTCTGGGGAGCTGTGCACAGTGCTGTGAATGTGGGTCTAACTGAGGGATATACAGTCTGGGGAACTGTGCACAGTGCTGTGAGTGTGGTCTAACTGAGGGATATACAGTCTGGGGAGCTCTGCACAGTGATGTGTGTGTGGTCGAACTGAGGGATGTACAGTCTGGGGAGCTGTGCACAGTGCTGTGAACGTGGGTCTAACTGAGGGATATATAGTCTGGGGAACTGTGCACAGTGCTGGGTGTGTGGGTCTTATTGAAGGATATACAGTCTGGGGAACTGTGCACAGTGATGTGTGTGTGGGTCGAACTGAAGGATATCCAGTCTGGGGAAATGTGCATAGTGCTGTGGGTGTGGGTCTAACTGAGGGATGTACCGTCCGGGGAGTTGTACACACTGCTGGGAGCGCGGTCTAACTGAGGGATATATAATCTGGGGAACTGTGCACAGTGCTGTGGGTGTGGTCTAACTGAGTGATAGGAATGAGTGTGGTCTAACTAAGGGATATACGTTCTGGGAAGCTGTGCACAGTGCTGTGTATGTGGGGCCAACTGAGGGATAGGACTGAAAGTGGTCGGATAGAGGGATATAAAGTCTGGGGAGCTGGGCACAGTACTGTGAGTGTGTTCGAACTGAGCGACATACAGTCTGGGGAGTTGTGCACAGTGCTGTGAATGAGGTCTAACTGAGGGATATACAGTCTGCAGAGCTGTGCGCTGTGCTGTGTATGTGGATTTAACTCAGGGATAGGACTGAGTGTGGTCTAACTGAGGGATATATATTCTGGGGAGCTGTGCACAGTGCTGTGAGTGTGGTCTAACTGAGGGATAAACCGTCCGGGGAGCTGTGCACACTGCTGGGAGCGCGGTCTAACTGAGGGATATATAATCTGGGGAACTGTGCACAGTGCTGTGAGTGTGGTCTAACTGAGTGATAGGAATGAGTGTGGTCTAACTAAGGGATATACGTTCTGGGGAGCTGTGCACAGTGCTGTGAGTGTGGTCCAACTGAGGGATACACGTCCTGGGGAGCTGTGTACAGTGTTGTGAGTGTGCATCTAACTGAAGGATATACAATCTGGGAAGCTGTGCACAGTGCTGTGTATGTGGGGCCAACTGAGGGATAGGACTGAAAGTGGTCGGATAGAGGGATATAAAGTCTGGGGAGCTGTGCACAGTACTGTGAGTGTGTTCGAACTGAGCGACATACAGTCTGGGGAGCTGTGCACAGTGCTGTGAAAGTGGGTCTAACTGAGGGATATACAGTCTGGGGAGCTCTGCACAATGCTGTGAGTGTGGGTCTAACTAACTGATAGGACTCAGTGTGGTCTAACTGAGGGATATACATTCTGGGAAGCTGTGCACAGTGCTGTGAGTATGGCTCTAACTGAGGGATATACAGTCTGGTGAGCTGCGAACAGTGCTGTGTGTGTGGGTCTTACTGAAGGATATATACTCTAAGGAGGTGTGCACATTACTGTGAGTGTGTTCGAACTGAGGTATATTTGTCTGAGGGAGCTGTGTACAGTGCTATGTGTGTGGTCTAACTGAGGGATACACGTCCTGGGAAGGTGTGCCAGTGCTGTGAGTGTGCATCTAACTGAAGGATATACAATCTGGGAAGTTGTGCACAGTGCTGTGTATGTGGGGCCAACTGAGGGATAGGACTGAAAGTGGTCGGATAGAGGGATATAAAGTCTGGGGAGCAGTGCACAGTACTGTGAGTGTGTTCGAACTGAGGTATATTCGTCTGGGGGAGCTGTGTACAGTGCTATGAGTGTGGTCTAACTGAGGGATACACGTCCTGGGGAGGTGTGCACAGTGTTGTGAGTGTGCATCTAACTGAAGGATATACAATCTGGGAAGCTGTGCACAGTGCTGTGAACGTGGGGCCAACTGAGGGATAGGACTGAGTGTGGTCTAACTGAGGGATATACGTTCTGGGGAGCTGTGCACAGTGCTGTGAAAGTGGGTCTAACTGAGGGATATACAGTCTGGGGAGCTGTGCAGAGTGTTGCGTGTGTGGGTCTAACTGAGCGACATAAAGTCTGGGGAGCTGTGCATTGTGCTGTGAAGGTGGGTCTAACGGAGGGATATACAGACAGGAGAGGTGTGCACAGTGCTGTGAGTGTGGTCTAACTGAGGGATATACGTTCTAGGAAGCTGTGCACAGTGCTGTGAGTATGGCTCTGACTGAGGGATATACAGTTACACAGTCTGGTGAGCTGTGAACAGTGCTGTGTGTGTGGGTCTAACTGAGGGATATACAGTCTGGGGAACTGTGCACAGTGCACTGTGTGTTCTAAGTGAGGGATATACAGTATGGGGAGCTGTGCACGGTGCTGTGTATATGGGTCTAACTGACTGATAGGACTCAGTGTGGTCTAACTGAGGGATATACGTTCTGGGAAGCTGTGCACAGTGCTGTGAGTATGGCTCTAACTGAGGGATATACAGTCTGGTGAGCTGTGAACAGTGCTGTTTGATTGGGTCTAACTGAGGGATATACAGTCTGGGGAGGTGTGCACAGTGATGTGTGTGTGGGTCGAACTAAGGGATATCCAGTCTGGGGAAATGTGCACAGTGCTGGGTGTGTGGGTCTTACTGAAGGATATACAGTCTGGGGAAATGTGCACAGTGCTGTGGGTGTGGGTCTAACTGAGGGATATACCGTCCGGGGAGCTGTACACACTGCTGGGAGTGCGGTCTAACTGAGGGATATATAATCTGGGGAACTGTGCACAGTGCTGTGAGTGTGGTCTAACTGAGTGATAGGAATGAGAGTGGTCTAACTAAGGGATATACGTTCTGGGCAGTTGTGCACCGTGCTGTGAGTGTGGTCTAACTGAGGGATATACGTTCTGAGGAGCTGTGCACAGTGCTGTGAGTGTGGTCTAACTGAGGGATATTCGTCCTGGGGAGCTGTGTACAGTGCTGTGAGTGTGGTCTAACTGAGGGATACACGTCCTGGGAAGGTGTGCACAGTGCTGTGAGTGTGCATCTAACTGAAGGATATACAATCTGGGAAGCTGTGCACAGTGCTGTGTATGTGGGGCCAACTGAGGGATAGGACTGAAAGTGGTCGGATAGAGGGATATAAAGTCTGGGGAGCTGTGCACAGTACTGTGAGTGTGTTCGAACTGAGCGGCATACAGTCTGGAGAGCTGTGCACAGTGCTGTGTATGTGGGTCTAACTGACTGATAGGACTCAGTGTGGTCTAACTGAGGGATATACCTTCTGGGAGCTGTGCACAGTGCTGTGAGTATGGCTCTAACTGAGGGATATACAGTCTGGTGAGCTGTGAACAATGCTGTGTGTGTGGGTCTTACTGAAGGATATATAGTCTGGGGAGGTGTGCACAGTACTGTGAGTGTGTTCGAAATGAGGTATATCCGTCTGAGGGAGCTGTGTACAGTGCTATGAGTGTGGTCTAACTGAGGGATATTTGTCCTGGGGAGCTGTGTACAGTGCTGTGAGTGTGGTCTAACTAAGGGATATACGTTCTGGGGAGCTGTGCACAGTGCTGTGAGTGTGGTCTAACTGAGGGATACACGTCCTGGGAAGGTGTGCACAGTGCTGTGTGTGTGCATCTAACTGAAGGATATACAATCTGGGAAGCTGTGCACAGTGCTGTGTATGTGGGGCCAACTGAGGGATAGGACTGAGCGTGGTCTAACTGAGGGGTATACGTTCTGGGGAGCGGTATACAGTTCTGTGAGTGTAGTCTAACTGAGGGATACACGTCCTGGGGAGCTGTGCACAGTGATGTGTGTATGGGTCTAACTGAGGGATATACAGTCTTTGGGAACTGTGCAGAGTGCTTTGAGTGTGGGTCTACCTGAAGAATATACAGTCTGGGGAGTTGTGCACAGTGCTGTGAATGAGGTCTAACTGAGGGATATACAGACTGCAGAGCAATGCGCAGTGCTGTGTATGTGGGTCTAACTCAGGGATAGGACTGAGTGTGGTCTAACTGAGGGATATACATTCTGGGGAGCTGTGCACAGTGCTGTGTGTGTGTGGGTCTACCTGAAGAATATGCAGTCTGGGGAGCTGTGCACAGTGCTGTGAATGAGATCTAACTGAGGGATATATGTTCTGGGAAGCTGTACACAGTGCTGTGAGAGTGGGTCCAACTGAGGGATATACAGTCTGGGGACCTGTACACACTGCTGGGAACGCGGTCGAACTGAGGGATATCCAGTCTGGGGAGCTATGCACAGTGGGGTGTGTGGGTCTAACTGAGGGATATACAGTCTGGGGAGCTGTGCACAGTGAAGAATGTGTGGTATTACTGAGGGATATACAGTCTGGAGAGCTGTGCACAATGATGTAAATGTGGTTCTAACTGAGGGGTATACAGTCTGGGGAACTGTGCACAGTGCTGTGAGTGTGGTCTAAATGAGGGATATCCAGTCTGGGGAGCTGTGCACAGTGCTGTGAACGTGGGTCTAACTGAGGGATATATAGTCTGGGGAACTGTGCACAGTGCTGGGTGTGTGGGTCTTATTGAAGGATATACAGTCTGGGGAGGTGTGCACAGTGATGTGTGTGTGGGTTGAACTGAAGGATATCCAGTCTGGGGAAATGTGCACAGTGCTGTGGGTGTGGGTCTAACTGAGGAATGTACCGTCCGGGGAGTTGTACACACTGCTGGGAGCGCGGTCTAACTGAGGGATATATAATCTGGGGAACTGTGCACAATGCTGTGAGTGTGGTCTAACTGAGTGATAGGAATGAGAGTGGTCTAACTAAGGGATATATGTTCTGGGGAGCTGTGCACAGTGCTGTGAGTGTGGTCTAACTGAGGGATATACTTTCTGAGGAGCTGTACACAGTGCTGTGTGTGTGGTCTAACTGAGGGATATTCGTCCTGGGGAGCTGTGTACAGTGCTGTGAGTGTGGTCTAACTGAGGGATACACGTCCTGGGAAGGTGTGCACAGTGCGGTGAGTGTGCATCTAACTGAAGGATATACAATCTGGGAAGCTGTGCACAGTGCTGTGTATGTGGGGCCAACTGAGGGATAGGACTGAAAGTGGTCGGATAGAGGGATATAAAGTCTGGGGAGCTGTGCACAGTACTGTGAGTGTGTTCGAACTGAGCGACATACAGTCTGGGGAGCTGTGCACAGTGCTGTGAAAGTGGGTCTAACTGAGGGATATACAGTCTGGGGAGCTGTGCACAATGCTGTGTATGTGGGTCTAACTGACTGATAGGACTCAGTATGGTCTAACTGAGGGATATACGTTCTGGGAAGCTGTGCACAGTGCTGTGAGTATGGCTCTAACTGAGGGATATACAGTCTAGTGAGCTGTGAACAGTGCTGTGTGTGTGGGTCTTACTGAAGGATATATAGTCTGGGGAGGTGTGCACAGTACTGTGAGTGTGTTCGAACTGAGGTATATTTGTCTGAGGGAGCTGTGTACAGTGCTATGAGTGTGGTCTAACTGAGGGATACACGTCCTGGGGATGTGTGCACAGTGTTGTGAATGTGCATCTAACTGAAGGATATACAATCTGGGAAGCTGTGCACAGTGCTGTGTATGTGGGGCCAACTGAGGGATAGGACTGAGTGTGGTCTAACTGAGGGATATACGTTCTGGGGAGCGGTGCATAGTGCTGTGAGTGTAGTCTAACTGAGGGATACACGTCCTGGGGAGCTGTGCACAGTGATGTGTGTATGGGTCTAACTGAGGGATATACAGTCTTTGGGAACAGTGCAGAGTGCTGTGAGTGTGGGTCTACCTGAAGAATATACAGTCTGGGGAGTTGTGCACAGTGATGTGTGTATGGGTCTAACTGAGGGATATACAGTCTTTGGGAACAGTGCAGAGTGCTGTGAGTGTGGGTCTACCTGAAGAATATACAGTCTGGGGAGTTGTGCACAGTGCTGTGAATGAGGTCTAACTGAGGGATATACAGTCTGCAGAGCCATGCGCAGTGCTGTGTGTGTGGGTCTAACTCAGGAATAGGACTGAGTGTGGTCTAACTGAGGGATATACGTTCTGGGAAGCTGTGCACAGTGCTGTGTGTGTGTGGGTCTACCTGACGAATATACAGTCTGGGGAGCTGTGCACAGTGCTGTGAATGAGATCTAACTGAGGGATATATGTTCTGGGAAACTGTACACAGTGCTGTGAGAGTGGGTCCAACTGAGGGATATACAGTCTGGGGAGCTATACACACTGCTGGGAGCGCGATCGAACTGAGGGATATCCAGTCTGGGGAGCTGTGCACAGTGGGGTGTGTGGGTCTAACTGACGGATATACAGTCTGGGGAGCTGTGCACAGTGATGTGTGTGTGGGTCTAACTGACGGATATACAGTCTGGGGAGCTGTGCACAGTCCTTTGAGTGTGGTCTAACTGAGGGATGTGAAGTCTGGGGAGCTGTGCACAGTGCTGTGAACGTGGGCCTAACTGAGGGATATAAAATCTGGGGAGCTGTACACAGTGCTGTGAGTGTGTTCTAATTGAGGTATATAAGTCCTGTGGAGCTGTGAACAGTGGTGTGAGTGTGGTCTAAATGAGGGATATACTGTCTGGGGAGCTGTGCACAGTGGGGTGTGTGGGTCTAACAGAGGGATATCCAGTCTGGGGAGCTGTGCACAGTGAAGAGTGTGTGGTATTACTCAGGGATATACAGTCTGGGGAGCTGTGCACAGTGATGTGTGTGTGGGTCTAACTGAGGGATATACAGTCTTTGGGAACAGTGCAGAGTGCTGTGAGTGTGGGTCTACCTGAAGAATACACAGTCTGGGGAGCTGAGCACAGTGCTGTGGGTGTGGTCTAACTGAGCGACATAAAGTCTGTGGAGCTGTGCATTGTGCTGTGAAAGTGGGTCTAACGGAGGGATATACAGACAGGAGAGGTGTGCACAGTGCTGTGAGTGTGGGTCTAACTGAGGGATATACGTTCTGGGAAGCTGTGCACAGTGCTGTGAGTATGGCTCTAACTGAGGGATATACAGTTATACAGTCTGGGGAGGTGTGCACAGTGATGTGTGTGTGTGGGTCTAACTGAGGGATATACAGTCTGGGGAACTGTGCACAGTGCTGTGGGTATGGGTCTAACTGAGGGATATACAGTCTGGGGAGCTGTGCACAGTGATGTGAGTGTGGTCTAACTGGGGGATATACAGTTTGGGGAGCTGTGCACAGTGCTTTGAGTGTGGTCTAACTGAGGGATATACCTTCAGGGGAGCTGTACACACTGCTGGGAGCACGGTCTAACTGAGGGATATACAGTCTGGGGAACTGTGCACAGTGATGTGTGTGTGGGCCTAACTGAGGGATACACAGTCTGGGGAGCTGTGCACAGTGCTGTGAGTGTAGGTCTAACTGAGGGATACACAGTCTGGGGAGCTGTGCACAGTGCTGTGAGTGTAGGTCTAACTGAGAGATATACAGTCTGGGGAACTGTGCACAGTGCTGTGAGTATGCGTCTGACTGAAGGATATACAGTCTGTGGAGCTGTGCACAGTGCTGTGTATGTGGGTCTAAGTGAGGGATATACAGTTTGGGGAGCTGTGCACAGTGCTGTGAGTGTGGGTCTAACTGAGGGATATACCATCTGGGGAGCTGTGCACAGTGCTGTGAGTGTGGGTCTAACTGAGGGATATACAGTCTGGGGAGCTGTGCACAGTGCTGTGAGTGTAGGTCTAACTGAGAGATATACAGTCTGGGGAACTGTGCACAGTGCTGTGAGTATGCGTCTGACTGAAGGATATACAGTCTGTGGAGCTGTGCACAGTGCTGTGTATGTGGGTCTAAGTGAGGGATATACAGTTTGGTGAGCTGTGCACAGTGCTGTGAGTGTGGGCCTAACTGAGGGATATACCGTCTGGGGAGCTGTGCACAGTGCAGTGAGTCTGGGTCTAACTGAGGAATTTACATTCCGGGCAGCTGTGCACAGAGACAGGGAGGGTATGTTGGGGCCGTAGGGGGTGACAGAGATACGGAGGGGGAGTCAGGGCTGGAAGGGTTTACTGGGATAGGGAGGGGGTGCAGGGGCTGGAGGAGGTGACAGAGGTAGGGAGGGGCTATAGGATCTGGAGGGGGTTACAGAGATAGGGAGGTGTAGGGGCTGGAGGGGTTTACAGAGATAGGGAGGGGATGTAGGGTCTGGGAGGGTTACAGAGATAGGGAGGAGTGTAGAGACTTGAGGAGTCTAATGCAACCCCCCTCACTCCCCGTTCTCTTTAATATTCAACCCAATCTAATCACATTGTCCTCCTCACTCCCCGCACCCTATAATATCCCACCCAGTCTAATCCCACTTTCCCCCTCATTCCCCACCCCTTTAATATCCCACCCAGTCTAACCCCATTCTTCCCCTCATTCCCCACCTCGTTTAATATCCCACCCTGTCTAATCCCACTCTCCCTCTCACTCCCCATCCCTTTAATATCCCATCCAGTCTAATCCCACTCTCCCCCCTCACTCCCCGCTCCCTTTAATATCCCACCCAGTCTAATCCCACTCTCCCCCTCACTCCCCTCTCTCTTTAATATCCCACCTATTCTAATCCCACTCTCTCCTCATTCCCCATTCCCTTTAATATCCCACCCAGTCTAACTTATTAACATGCTGCCCTTCATAATATCCCAGTCTCTCCACATTCCAATTTCTAATTAGGGTCTGTCTTTGCGACTGATATTTCCTCATCCTTTCTGCCTTTTGCTGTCTCTCTGTGTGTCTCTCTCTCCCGTCTCTCTCCTCCCCCACCCCGCTCTCCCCTCTCTGCCTCCCCTCCTCTCTCACAAGGCTCCTCTGTATATGTAGATGTACATTGAGAAAGACACATACCACAGACTGAAGGCAGGAACAGTGACAAGAGGAGGAACCACTTCATTGGCAAAGACCTGAAGATAAATGGAGACAAATGATGAAAAGATTTACATCATCATTGTTGAAATTCATACTTCCTGTCTGAACCAATCGCATTAAGGCAGACATCTGAGGGGCTCAGGACTGAGGGAGTGTCGCATTGTCAGTGGGTTAATACTGAAGGAGAACTGTACCTTAAGAGGGTCAGTGGTGAGGGAGTGCTGCACTGTCGGAGGGTCAATGCTGAGGGTGTGCTGCACTGTCGGAGGGTCAGTCCTGAGGTAGTGCCGCACTGTTGGAGGGTCAGTGCTGAGGGAGTGCCGCACTGTCGGAGGGTCAGTGCTGAGGGAGTGTCACACTCCCGGAGTGGTCTGTGCTGAGGGAGTGTCGCACTGTCAGAGGGTCAGTGCTCAGTGAGTGCCATAATGTCAGAGTGGTCAGTGCTGAGAGAGTGCTGCACTGTCAGAGGGTCAGTGCTGAGAGGGTGCTGCACTGTTGGTGGGTTAGTACTGAAGGAATGTTGCACTGTCTGAGGGTCAGTGCGAAGGATGTGCTGCACTGTCACAGAAAACAAGGTGAAAAAAATGAGTGCTTTTTCAAAAGTGTTAGAAATTATTTTAAGTTCTCATCGGTATTTATTGGAGAAGATTCTGAGAGACAGGATTTACTCATATTTGGAAAAGAATGTTCTGATGAAGGATATCCCCATGGCTTTATGCAGGGGAAGTCTGTCTCACAAACATGATTGAGTGCTTTGAGGAAGTGATGAGGATGACTGATGAGGGAAGGGCAGTGGATGTTGTCTACTCAGACTTTACTAAAGCATTTGACAAGGTCCCTCATGGTAAACTTGTTCCGAAGATAAAGGCACACAGGATCCAGGGTGAGTTGGTCAGTTAGATACAAATTTGGCTTGGTCATAGAGCACAGAGAGTCTCTGTGGAGGGATGTGGGGGGAATGGGGGTCTGTGACCAGTGGTGTTAAACAGGGTCCACTGCTGGGCCCCCTGTAGTTTATGAAACAGATAAATAATTTGGATGATAATGTCAGTGGTCTGTTTAATAAGTTTGCAAACATCGTGAACTTTGGTGGAGTTGTGGATAGTGAGGAAGGTTGTGAATGGATTCAGCAGGGTATAGATCATCTGGAAAGGTGGACAGAGAAATGGCAGATAGAGTTTAATCTGGATAAGTGTGAGGTGATGCATTTTCCAGGACAAATGTTTAGGAAAATATAAAATAAATGGCAGGACCCTAAGGAGCGTTGTTACACAGAGGGATCTTTGGGTGCTGTGGGTCTGGAGTTACATGTAGGGGGAGACTGGAGAGGAATGGCAGATTTCCTTCTCTGAAGTATATCAGTGACCCCAATTGGTTTGTCCAAAAGTGTTCATATGGCCATCATTAGATTATGATTTGGAGATGCCGGTGTTGGACTGGGGTGTACAAAGTTAAAAATCACACAACAAAGCACTAGCTTTCAGAGCACTGCTCCTCCATCAGATGGTTGTGGAACATAAGATCGCAAGTTACAGAATTTACAGTAGAAGTGTAGTATGATGTAACTAAAATTATATATTGAAAAAGACCTGGATTGTTTGTTAAGTCTCTCATCTTTTAGAATGAACATGTTGGTTTCAGTTCTTTCACATGTAAATCGCAAAACATGTAAAAGTTATGTTCTCAATGAACTTTAACAACTGGTGTCATGTCAGCCCAGATAATGCATTGAAGGTGTGAGCTGCCCTGTGTGAGGCTGTCTGTGCCACAGTGGGCAGACTGATTCTAATCTAAAAAAAGGATTTACAGAATCTTACATGGATTCATGCAGTTTTTGAGCAAAGTAAAAGTAATTCTGCAAGTACAAATTCACACCACAAACTTATATGTGTATGTGGGTGTCTGTCTGCGCAGGGGGGCGCTGAGTGTCTGTGAGAGAGTGTATGCATGTGTGTGAGTGTAAAGGGGTATACGTCTGTGAGAGGGTGCATGTGTGAGTGTATGTGTGAGTGTATGAGAAAGGGTCTGCGTGAGTGTATGGGCCAGTACGAGAGTGTGTGCGTCTGTAGGAATGTGTGTTTAGGAGTGTGTGTGTGTGTGTGTGTGTGTCTGTGTGTGTACAGTGCAATGGGGTCACCTGTAGTGTGACATGAACCCAAGGTCCCAGTTGAGGCCATCCCATTTGCTGTCTGTTGATTATTGTGTGCTGTCCATTCATCCGTTGCTGTAGCCTCTGCTCGGTCTTGCCAATGTACCATGCCTCAGGGCTCCCTTGCCTGCAGCGTATGAGGTAGACAGCATTGACTGAGTCGCATGAGTACCTGCCACGTACACGGTGGGAGGTGTCCTCATGTGTAATGGTGGTATCCATGTTGACACTCTGACACACCTTGCAGTGTCTACCATAACAGGGTTGTATGGTGTTGTCCTGAAAGTTGGGCAGTTTGCTACAAACAGTGATCTGTTTGAGGGTCGGTGGTTGCTTAAAGGTGAAATCCCTGGCAATTACTTACGTCTGTGGTCAGCAAGGTTTTGGAAAGAATTCTGAGGGCTAGGATTTGTGTCTATTTGGAAAAGCATAGCGTGATTAAAGGCAGTCAGCATGGTTTTGTAAGGGGCAGGTCATGCCTCACAAACCTTATTGAGTTCTTTGAGGAGATGACGAGGGGGTCAGGGGCAGGGGGATGGTGGAGTGGATAGGTGGAAAAGGGCAGGTAGGACAAGTCATGGGGACAGTGCTGAGCTGGAAATTTGGAACTGAGGTGAGGTGGGGGAAGGGGAAATGAGGAAACTGTTGAATTTCACATTGATGCCCTGGGGTTGAAATGTTCCGAGGCGGAAGATGAGGCGTTCTTCCTCCAGGCGTCTGATGATGAGGGAGTGGCGGTGAAGGAGGCCCAGGACCTTCATGTCCTCGGCAGAGTGGGAGGGGCAGTTGAAATGTTGGGCCACAGGGTGCGGGTTGATTGGTGCGGGTATCTCGGAGATGTTCCCTAAACCGCTCTGCTAGGAGGCTCCCAGTCTCCCCAATGTACAGGAGACCACATTTGGAGCAACGGATACAATAAATGATATTAGTGGATGTGCAGGTAAAACTTTGATCAATGTGGAAGGCTCCTTTAGGGCCTTGGATAGAGGTGAGGGAGGAGGTGTGGGCGCAGGTTTTGCAGTTCCTGCGGTGGCAGGGGAAGGTGCCAGGATGGGAGGGTGGGTCGTAGTGGGGGCGTGGACCTGACCAGGTAGTCACGGAAGGAACGGTCTTTTCAGAAGGCGGAAAGGGGTGGGAAGGGAAATATATCCCTAGTGGTGGGGTCCATTTGGAGGTGGCGGAAATGTCGGCGGATGATTTGGTTTATGCGAAGGTTGGTAGGGTGGAAGGTGAACACCAGGGGCGTTCTGTCCTTGTTTCGGTTGGAGTGGTGGGGTCTGAGGGCGGAGGTGCGGGATGTGGACGAGATGCGTTGGAGGGCATCTTTAACCATGTGGGAAGGGAAATTGTGGTCTCTAAAGAAGGAGGCCATCTGGTGTGTTCTGTGGTGGGACTGGTCTTCCTGGGAATTCGAATACGGGATGGCATTTTTGCAAGAGGTAGGGTGGGAAGAGGTGTAATCCAGGTAGCTGTGGGATTCGGTGGGTTTGTAAAAAAGTGTCAGTGTCAAGTCGGTTGTCATTAATGGAGATGGAGTGGTCCAGGAAGGAGAGGGAGGTGTCAGAGATGGTCCAGGTAAATTTAAGATCAGGGTGGAATGTGTTGGTGAAGTTGATGAATTGCTCAACCTCCTCACGGGAGCACAAGGTGGCGCCAATGCAGTCATCAATGTAGTGGAGGAAGAGGTGGGGAGTGGTGTCGGTGTAATTATGGAAGATCGACTGTTCTTCGTAGCCAACAAAGAGACAGGCATAACTGGGGCCCATACGGGTGCCCATGGCTACCCCTTTGGTCTGGAGGAAGTGGGAGGATTCAAAGGAGAAATTGTTAAGGGTGAGGACCAGTTCGGCCAAACGAATGAGAGTGTCGGTGGAAGGGTACTGTTGAGGATGTTGGGAGAGGGAAAAACGGAGGGCTTGGAGGCCCTGGTCATGGTGGATGGAGGTGTAGAGTGATTGGATATCCATGGTGGGGATGAGGCGTTGGGGGCCGGAGAAACCGAAGTCTTCGAGGAGGTGAATAGTGTGGGTGGTGTATCGAACGTATGTGGGGAGTTCCTGGACTAGGGGGATAGGACAGTGTCGAGGTAGGTAGAGATGCATTCAGTGGGGCAGGGCTGAGACAATGGGTCGGCTAGGGTGGTCAGGCTTGTGGATCTTGGGAAGGAGGTAGAACCGGGCAGTGTGGGGTTCCCGGACTATGAGGTTGGAAGCTGTGGTGGGAGATCTCCTGAGGTGATGAGGTTCTGTATGGTCTGGGAGATGATGGTTTGGTGATGGGGGGTGGGGTCATGGTCGAGGGGGCAGTAGGAAGAGGTGTCCTCGAGTTGGTGTTTGGCTTCAGCGGTGTAGAGGTCAGTGCGCCAGACTACCACTGCACCCCCTTTATCTGCTGGCTTGACGGTGAGGTTGGGATTGGAGCAGAGGGATTGGAGGGCTGCGCGTTGTGAGGGTGAGAGGTTGGAGTGGAGGAGGGGGGTAGACACGTTGAGGCGGTTAATGTCCCAGCGGCAGTTGGAAATGAAGAGGTCAAGGGCAGGTAATAGGCCAGTGCGGGATGTCCATGTGGATGCAGTATGTTGGAGGTGGGCAAAGGGGTCTTTGGAGGGTGGGCGGGAGTCCTGATTGTGAAAGTAAGCTCAGAGGCGGAGGCAACGGAAGAAGTGTTCGACGTCACGGCGTGTACTAAATTCATTGATGCGTGGGTGAGGGGGATGAAGGTGAGTCCTTTGCTGAGGACTGACCGTTCGTCTTAATCCACCATCGTCTCACGCTGAGTTCCACCAGGGGATATCAGGAAACAGGTGACAAAAGCCTAAGTCAGAGAGGACATTGATGACATACTGTGGTGAAATGTTGGGAGCAAGAGAAAGAGAGAGATACAGAGAGAGAAAGAAAGAGTAAGAGAAAGCAACAGAGATAGAGATGACAGAACCAAAGAGAGAATGAAAATATGAGAGTGAGAGGCAAGGAGAGAGTGATACAGATTTACAGAAAGAGAGAGAGAGAGAGAGAGAAAGAGAGAGAGAGTTGGAGAGTTTTAGGAACTCATCCCAGAGCTCAGGGCCCCTTGACAGCTGAAGGCACATCGGAGAATAGTGGAGCCAAGGAATCAGGAGGGACTCGAGAATCGGAGGAGCACAGAGATCTCGAAAGTTCATACTCACTGGAGTGGGTTACAGAGATAGGGAGGTGGTGTAAGGGTAGGAGGGGGTTACACAGATAGGGAAGGGGGATAGGGGCTGGAGGGGGTTACAGAGATAGGGACGGGGTGTAGGGGTTGAAGGAGGTTACAGAGATAGGGAGGGGTGTAGGGGCAAGAGGGGGTTACAGAGATAGGGAGGGGGTGTAGGGGCTGGAGGGGGTTACAGAGATAGGGAGGGGGTGTAGGGGCTGGAGGGGGTTACAGAGATAGGGAGGGTTGTAGGGGCTGGAGGGGTTACAGAGATAGGGAGGAGGTGTAGGGGCTGGAGGGGGTTACAGAGATATGGAGGCGTGTAGGGGCTGGAGAGGGTTACAGAGATAGGGAGGGGGTGTAGGGGCTAGAGGGGGTACAGAGATAGGGAGGGGATATAGGGGCTGTAGGGGGTTACAGAGATAGGGAGGGAGTGTAGGGGCTGGAGGAGGTGACAGAGATAGGGAGGGGGTTACAGAGATAGGGAGGGGTGTAGGGGCTGGAGGGGGTTACAGAGATAGGGAGGGGGTGTAGGGGCTGTAGGGGGTTACAGAGATAGGGAGGGAGTGTAGGGGCTGGAGGAGGTGACAGAGATAGGGAGGGAGTGTAGGGGCTGGAGGGGGTTATAGAGATAGGGAGGGGGTGTAGGGGCTGGGGAGGGTTACAGAGATAGGGAGGGGGTGTAGTGGCTGGATAGGGTACAGAGATGGGGGGGTGTAAGGGCTGTAGGGGGTTACAGAGATAGGGAGGGAGTGTAGGGGCTGGAGGAGGTGACAGAGATAGGGAGGGAGTGTAGGGGCTGGAGGGGTTTACAGAGATAGGGAGGGGTGTAGGGGCTGGAGAGGGTTACAGAGATAGGGAGGGTGTGTAGGGGCTGGAGGAGGTGACAGAGATAGGGAGGGGGTGTGGGGCTGGAGGGGGTTACAGAGATAGGGAGGGGGTGTAGGGACTGGAGGGGGTTACAGAGATAGGGAGGAGGTGTAGGGGCTGGATGGGGTACAGAGATAGGGAGGGGGTGTAAGGGCTGTAGGGGGTTACAGAGATAGGGAGGGAGTGTAGGGGCTGGAGGAGGTGACAGAGATAGGGAGGGAGTGTAGGGGCTGGAGGGGTTTACAGAGATAGGGAGGGGGTGTAGGGGTTGGAGGGGGTGACAGAGATATGGAGGGAGTGTAGGAGCTGGAGGGGGTTACAGAGATAGGGAGGGGGTGTAGGAGCTGGAGGGGTTTACAGAGATAGGGAGGGGTGTAGGGACTATACGGGGTTATAGAGATAGAGAGGAGGTGTAGGGGCAGGAGGAGGTTATAGAGGTTGGAACGAAGGTGGAGGGGGATGAGGAGGAGTGGGTGGAGAGCATCAAGTTCCTCGGCGTGATGATAACCAACAATGTGTCCTGGACCACCCCATGCAGATGTGATGGTGAAGAAGCACATTAATGTCAGGAGGTGAAGGAAATTCAGCATAAGGCCCCTCACCCACCTTTCCAGATGCACCATGGAGAGCATTCTATCTGGATACATCACGTCTTGGAACAGCAACTGCTCTGCCCAGGCCTGTAAATAACGACAGAGGGTTGTGAACACAGCCTAGACCATCACACAAGCTGATCATCTGTCCATTGTCTCCATGTACACCTCTCCTTGCCTCAGAGGGACAGCCAACACCATCAGAGAGCCCTCCCACCCTGGTTCTAATCTCTTCCAACCCTTCCACCAGGCAGGAGGTACAAAACCATCCACACAGATACCGACAGGTTCAAGTTCAGCCTCTTCCCTGCTGCTGATGTTAGATTCTGAATGGACCTCTCAAATTTCAAACCTAATGTTCATCTTGCTTTATGTACAAATTCTGTGCAGCCGTATTCCCCACTCTGTACAATCACACGATGGTCTTTGTAAAGTCTGGTCTATCTGTACTGCACACAAAACCTTTCACTGGACTGATGTGCATGTGACAATCAAAAATCAAAACACATCAAAACGGGAGGATTTGTAATTTCATGTTGGGGTGCCTGCAATCTCCTCCCTTTGCCTCCCACAGCAGCCTGAGGTACATGTGATCTGGGCCAAAGGGACTGATCCATTAAAACAGTTAATATCTCCTCCTTCTCAATGCTAATTCACTGTAATACATGAGATTCTCCCTCCCTGAGTCCCAGACTTACCTTGTCCCTCTCTACAGTGAACACAGATACAACATACTCATTTTGAACCTCAGCTGTGTCTTCTGGCCCCACACACACAGTTTGCCCGTTTGGTCCCTAATGGGGCCGGCTCCTTCTCTGACCCCGAATATACTTATAAACCACCTTTGGGTTTTCCGTAATGGTACCCACCATTGCTTCTTCATGTCCCCTCGTTGTTCTCCTAATTCCCATTTTCAGTAACCCCCTGTATTTTCTCCTCTGAAACATTCAGTGTTTTGAGCCCTCGGTGTCTGTCAAAAGGGTGTTTTTTCCCGTATCCAATCCTGTGCATCCACTGACATTCAGGGTTCTCTCAGCCTATTGGTCCTGCCCTTCACCTTCATGGGAACATGTCAGCCCTGCACTCTCCCTTCTCTCTGTCGGTTATCTCACACCCTTATTGAGGTTTCTAGCACAGTGAGAATGAACAGGAAGTGCGACGCTGACCAGTCTGTCTATTCTAGGAGCTCCTGTGCTGTCTTTGTGGGAAATTCTAACTAAATCAGTAAAGAACATAAGTTTCAGTAAATTGTAACTGAACTTGCAGTGTCAGTGTAAACATCATTCCCCAGTATTTATTCCAGCTCATCCTCACGACTGAATCCTTATTCACTGAATTCCATTGGTTAACAAAGCTTCAGCTTTATGATAATCACCATTGCTTTCCCATCTCTCTGTCACCGCTCTCCACTCCCTCCCTCTGTAACCTCCTCTCGGTCTGCAATGTACACTGTGGGATCTCTGTGTTACTCCATGACTGTTGTCAGGATGGGAGCCAGTGTATATCAGTGAGCACAGGGTGATGGGTGACCAGGACGAGGTATGAGTGTGTACACTGCCTCACTGCTGCACTGGTTCCCAAACAGAGCTCGATAATACCAATCTTGTACAAAGATTATTAACCATGAGCACGTCCGAGCTGACGATGTCATTACCTTGGAGAAGTAACAGCAGGATGTAAAATTTCTTGATCAGTGTCTGCTCCCAGATATTTCATCAGCCTCACCCTCTCAAGCTCTGAAACAGAAAGAAGTTAATGAGACCTCACCTCTTGTCACCAGCTCTCGAGAGATCAGAACTGCTTTTAGACCATGTCCTTGCAGACTACTTTGATTCTCTGTGGGATGATGGGTGCTCCTCAGAGAGTCAGGAGGCTTCAAGAAGGTAAAACAACAAAATATTTGAATTTCTATAGCAGCCTTCACCTCCTCAGGATATGCCATTACCTGTGCCATTGTCTCTGCATTACCCATGCCTGTTGATGTAGAAAGATACTCTGTCTGACAGACTTCGACTCAGGCGACTGACTGTGTGGAGTTTGCACGTTCTCCCCGTGTCTGCGTGCCTCCGGGTGCTCCGGTTTCCTACAGTCCAAAGATGTGCGGGTCAGGTGAATTGCCAAGCTAAATTGCCCGTAGTGTTAGGTAAGGGATAAATGTAGGGGTATGGGTGGGTTGCGCTTCGGCGGGTCGGTGTGGACTTGTTGCCACACTGTAAGTCTAAGTCTAAGTCTAAGTCTAAGTCTAAGTCTAAGTCTAAGTCTAAGTCTAAATAGAAATCGTTCATTGGAATATATCTTCACAACATCAGCAAACAATGTTGCTGGTCGCGGCAGAAAGTTCTTGCTGTGACTTTACTTACCCTGGACCTGTCCGAATGCTCGCCTGGGGAGGAAGTGCCCACATACTCTGTCTGGGTAGAATAGCCACTTCCTGTGGTGTTCCCCTTGTGTATTTAATCAGAATTGCCGATGTGTCACTGTGAGTGAGAGCAGCAAGTTGGTTCAAAGGGAGAAAGCAGCAATTAGCCCTGGATTACAAACATACTGTTAACCCTTTGTCTATTCCGATATGGTCTCTCTATAGACCTGGGCAGCATTTAACATGGTCCAAGGGGTTGAATTCCTCTCTCATAGACCTGAGGGGATGAATGTGACTCCTCCTGGTCCTGTGCTGAAGGCTTGTGGGGCTGGATGGTCGTCATACTGGTCCAGTGTAACTGGCTCAAGGGGCTGAGTGGTTTTGTTTGTGTCTAACAGGAACCGAGAGTCTGAAGTGGAATTGTCCTGTTTGTGAGTACCAGGCCCAGAGCTCAATAAGATAAAAGGTAGGGAGGAGGGACTTGGGGGAGGGACGTTGGGAATGCGATAGGCCTGTCACCATCACCTTAACCTCCTTCCACCGATCGCATTCCCAACCCCCCTTCCCCAAGTCCCTCCTCCCTACCTTTTATCTTAGCCGTCGTGGCATACCTTCCTCATTCCTAAAGAAGGGCTTATGCCCGAAATGTCGACTCTCCTGCTCCTTGGATGCTGCCTGACCTGCTGCACTTTTCCAGCATCACATTTTTCAGCTCTGATCTCCAGCATCTGCAGTCCTCACTGTCTCCCAGAGCACAATAATAATAGCAACCTATTGAAGGCATTGATCATTGGAATCTGTGTGTGTCACATCACATCATCAAAGATATTGGTTGTGGAAGTGAATTGCAATAGCCTCATTACTTACCAACTGCCAGGACACTCTGCTTGGACTGAATGGCCTTCTCCTTTGCTGCTACCCCCTGCCTATTTAATTACAAACAATAAACCGCTTCTGGATAAATACCCAGGCCCTCATATAGAGGAGTTGGAAGCAACGTTGGCAGGGGATGGGTGTTATCCTTCATGAAGCTGGACATGATCTATGCGTACCTGCCATGGCAGTTCGATAAGGATTCCCAGAAGTACGTTCCCCATAAGGGTTTGTATCAATATACGAGACTGCCATTTGTGGGATCATCAGCCTGTGCCATTTTGCAGTGCAGGGTGGAGAACACCTTCCAAGGTTTATCTCAGGTCACTATTTATCTGAGTGACGGGCTCATAACAGGTGTTATGGACCAGGCCAGACCCCTCCAAATATATTCGGAAGGTATACTAGACCCTAACCTTCTCTTTGTTCAAAGTAACTGCGATGTTCCAGATGCAATTCAATTGGTCAAAATATTCAATGTTAAACAAAACACACTTTATTCAAACACTATAGTTAAACTACAAACAAAAAAAAGAGGAACTTAACTATTTAACTACTCTAAGAATAACTTAACTACTCCACTGGGAAACTGAACAGAGAAATAGGTTATTTTAAACTTAAACAGTTACTGTTCCAATATAGTTACACCTTTTGTGTACACACCCTTGCCAAAAGGCACATTCAGAAAACAGAAATATCTTACACACAACTCCAGCAGCCCTAGAGGTAAAAAAAAATCCAGAGAAACTTCAGAGAGTGCGTGGAGCAGCTGAGAGAGATCTATTGCTTTCTAACCCTACTACCACAATCTATTTTAGTCCATTTTTCTCCACCACCACCAAACGCCTCCTTCTTCCTTCATGAAAGTCACAACAATGCGTTGGTGTTATGATGTTGAAGGCATGGACTGTACCATTAAGAGAGAGTGAATGCTGTTCTGAACTGAGAGATTACAAACACCTAGATAGTTGTCTCAGAGTGTACTGGAAAATTGGAAACATGTAAAATTTAGCTGTGAAATGGATACCTGAGGAGGTTGCTGTTTTGATAATAATTCAAATTTAATCAGTGGTGAAACTTGAAAGAGTTCAGAAAAGATTTACAAGGATGTTACCAGGTTTGGAGGGTTTGAGCTATAGGGACAGGCTGAGTAGGCTGGGACTATTTTCCCTGAAGTGTTGGAAGCTGAGGGGTGACCTTATAGAGGTTTATAAAATTATGAGGGGCATGGCTAGGGTAAATAGACAAGGTCTTTTCCCTGGGATGGGAGAGTCCAGCATTAGAGGGCACAGGTTTAGGGTGAGAGGGGAAAGCTACAAAAGGGATCTTGAAGGCAACTTTTTCATGCAGAGGATGGTGCATGAATGGAATGAGCTGCCAGAGGAAGAGGTGGAGGCTGGTACAATTACAGCATTTAAGAGGCATCTGGATAGGTGTATGAACTGGAAAGATTTAGAGGGATACGGGCAAACTGCTGGCAAATGGGACTAGATTAGGCTAGTTTTGTGTAACTGGTCGGCATGGATGAGTTGGATTGAAGGGTTTGTTTCTGTCCTGTGTATCTCCATGACTGTAACCGGTATAAATTATGCCCCTGGATACTAAAACCTAACCAATTTACTGTTTTGCCAACACCAAACCAATGAAACAATCTGATGATAGGAATATAAAAATGCAGGCATTTTGACAATTGCAGATAGAGCAACTGCCATCAACACAGATCCAAATATTTAGGAAACGCTCTCTACCAAAGGTACTTATTCATAGAAAACATACTCGCAGTAATAAGAAAGAAGACAACTTAGGGAGATCTTCATCCAGAAGAAGACAGTAGGTGAGCACTTTGGTGATAGCGAGCACAATTCTGTTATGTTTACTTTAGTGATAGAAAGGGATAGGTGTATACCACTGGGTAAGAGTTACAGCTGGAGGAAAGGCAATTACAATGTGATTAGGCAAGATTTAGGAAGCATAGGATGGGGAGGGAAACTGCAGGGGATAGGCACATTAGAAATGTGGAGCTTATTCAGGGAAAAGCTCCTGAGTGTCCTAGATAAGTATGCACCTGTCAGGCAGGGAGGAAGCTGTACAGCGCAGGAGCCGTGGTTTACGAAGGAAGTGGAATCTCTGGTCAAGAGGAAGAAGAAGGTTTATGTTAGGATGAGATGTGAAGGCTCAGTTAGAGCGCTAGAGGGTTACAAGGTAGCCAGGACAGACCTAAAGAGAGAGCTCAGAAGAGCCAGGAGGAGACATGAGAAGTTGTTGGTGGATAGGATGAGGGTAAACCCTAAGGCTTTCTACAGGTATTTAAAGAATAAAAGAATGACGAGAGTAAGATTAGGGCCAGTCAAGGATAGTAGTGGGAAATTGTGTGTGGAGTCAGAGGAGATAGGGGAAGCACTAAATGAATATTTTTCGACAGTATTCACCCTAGAAAACGACAATGTTGTCGAGGAGAATACTGAGATACAGGCTACTAGACTAGGAGGGATTGAGGTTCACAAGGAAGAGGTATTAGAAATCCTGCAGAGTGTAAAAATAAATAAGTCCCCTGGGCTGGATAGGATTCATCCCAGGATTCTCTGGGAAGCCAGGGAGGAGATTGCCAAGCCTTTGGCATTGATCTTTAAATCGTCATTGTCTACAGGAATAGTGCCAGAAGACTGGAGGATAGCAAATGTGTTCCCCTGTTCAAGAAGGGGAGTAGAGACAACCCTGGTCATTATAGACCAGTGAGCCTTACTTCAGTCGTTGGTAAACTGTTGGAAAAGGTTATAAGAGATAGGATTTATAATCATCTAGAAAAGAATAATTTGATTACAGATAGTCAGCACGGTTTTGTAAAGGTAGGTCGTGCCTCACAAACCTCGTTGAGTTCTTTGAGAAGGTGACCAAAGAGGTAGATGAGAGTAAACCGGTTGATGTGGTGTATATGGATTTCCGCGTTGCGTTTGATAAGGTTCCCCACAATAGGCTATTGTACAAAATGCGGAGGAATGGGATTGTGGGAGATATAGCAGTTTGGATCAGTAATTAGCTTGCTGAAAGAAGACAGAGGGTGGTGATTGATGGGAAATGTTCATCCTAGAGTCCAGTTACCAATGGTGTACCGCAACGGTTGGTGTTGGGTCCACTGCTGTTCATCATTTTTATAAACAACCTGGGTGAGGACATAGAAGGGTGGGTTAGTAAATTTGCGGATGACACTAAGGTCAGTGGAGTTGTGGATAGTAATGAAGGATGTTGTAGGTTACAGAGAGACATAGATAAGCTGCAGAACTGGGCTGAGAGGTGGCAAATGAAGTTTAATGCGGACAAGTGTGGGGTGATTCACTTTGGTCGGAGTAACCGGAATGCAAAGTACTGGGCTAATGGTAAGATTCTTGGTTGTGTAGATGAGCAGAGAGATCTCGGTATCCAGGTACACAGATCCTTGAATGTTGCCTCCCAGGTTGACAGGGTTGTTAAGAAGGCATGCAGTGTTTTAGCTTTTATTAATAGAGAGTTCGAGTTCTGGAGCCATGAGGTTATGCTACAGCTGTACAAAACTCTGGTGCGGCCGCACTTGAAGTATTGTGTACAGTTCTGGTCACCGCATTACAAGAAGGATGTGGAAGCTTTGGAAAGGATGCAAAGGAGATTTACTGGGATGTTGCCTGGTATGGAGGGGAGGTCTTATGAGGAAAGGCTGAGGGACTTGAGGCTGTTTTCATTGGAGAGAAAAATGCCAAAACAGCAGCAGTTTTAAAAGGGAGAACAGCAGACAAAGGAAGCACATGGTGAGGGGGAGAGAGAGAGAGAGAGAGAGAGAGAGAGAGAAAACCTGCACAGTTACTGCCTACTGCCTTTGCTGTTTTTGAATTCATGTATTGCTGGACATCGGAATGCATCTGGGAAAATGGACAAACAGTGAATTTCACAACTAATCTTGGAGGAACCGGTTTGGGCGAAGTTCACAACACAGAATCAGATAAGTTAATTGTTGTTTTAAATCTGTCCAAAAAAAAGGCTATATTAGTGAGTACAGTGGGTTCTTTCTTGATTATATGTTTTTGGAGATAAGTCTCTTGATTAAACTTAAAATATAAGCCATGGCTCTTAATTTAACCCGATGCAGTGTTTTGTAGAGGAATAAGATGGTGTTATTTTCTGGGTCTGTAGATTATGAAGGAGCAAAAATGGCCTTTGCATTGATATGTACTTCTTGTCTGATGTGGGAGTTTAAAGAGAGTTTAAGGGTTACTGTGGATTATATCTGCCATAAATGCTGTTGGATGTGAATCTTATCAGATCGAGTGGATTGGTTAGAGAGACAGATAGAAGCGATGAGGAATTTACAACAGCAACAGTATGTGATGGATGGCAGTGTAAGGAAGGGGGGAAAGTCTCAGATAGAGTCACAGAGATGGGTTAACTCCAGGAAGGGTAAGAGGGGTTGGCATCTAGGGCAGGAGTCTTTTGTGGATATACCCATTTCAAACAGGTATGCTGTTTTGGAAAATGTAGGGAGTGATGGATTCTCAGGGGGAAATGGCACAAACAGCCAAGTTTCTGGTATTGAGACTGGCTCTAATGCAGGGGTACATCAGCTTCCAAGAGATCGATTGTGTTTGGGGATTCTGTAGTCAGAGGTACAGACAGATGTTTCTGTGGCCAGCAGAGAAAAAGCAGAATGGTGTGTTGTTTCCCTGGTGCCAGGATCAAGGATGTTTCAGAGAGAGTGCAGAATGTTCTCACGGAGGAGAGGGGCCAGCAAGAGGTCATTGCCCACATTGGAACCAATGACATTGGAAGGGAAAAGGTTGAGATTCTGAAGGGAGATTACAGAGAGTTGGGCAGAAATTTAAAAAGGAGGTCCTCAAGGGGAGTAATATCGGAATTACTCCTAGTCCTACGAGCTAGTGAGGGCAGGAATAGGCGGATAGAGCAGATGAATGCATGGCTGAGAAGCTGGCGTATGGGAGAAGGATTCACATTTTTGGATCATTGGAATTTATTTTGGGGTAGAAGTGACCTGTACAAGAAGGATGGATTGCACCTAAATTGGAAAGGGACTAATATACTGGCAGGGAAATTTGCTAGAACTGCTTGGGAGGATTTAAACTAGTAAGTTTTGGCGGTGGGGTGGGGGGGGTGGGGGTACCCAGGGAGATAGTGAGGAAAGAGATCAATGTGAGACTGGAACAGTTGAGAACAGAAGTGAATCAAACAGTCAGGGCAGGCAGGGATGGCTAGAAAATGGGAAGCCTTCAGAAATGAGATAACAAGAATCCAGAGAAAGTATATTCCTGTCAGGGTGAAAGGGAAAGCTGGTAGGTATAGGGAATGCTGGATGGCTAAAGAAATTGAGGGTTTGGTTAAGAAAAAGAAGGAAGCATATGTCAGGTATAGACAGGATAGATCAAGTGAATCCTTAGAAGAGTATAAAGGAAATAGGAGTATACTTAAGAGGGAAATCAGGAGGGCAAAACGGGGACTTGAGATAACTTTGGCAAATAGAATTAAGGAAAATCCAAAGGGTTCTTACAAATAAATTAAGAACAAAAGGGGAACTAGAGAATAGGGCCCCTCAAAGATCAGCAAGGTAGCCTTTGTGTGGAGCCACGGAAAATGGGGGAGATATTAAATGAATATTTTGCATCAATATTTACTGTGGAAAAGGATATAGAAGATATAGAGTGGAGGGAAATAGATGGTGACATCTTGCAAAATGTCCAGATTTCAGAGGAGGAAGCGCTGGATGTCTTGAAACGGTTAAAGGTGGATAAATCCCCAGGACCTGATCAGGTTTAGATTAGATTACTTACAGTGTGGAAACAGGCCCTTCGGCCCAACAAGTCCACACCGACCCGCCGAAGCGCAACCCACCCATACCCCTACATATACCCCTTACCTAACACTACGGGCAATTTAGCATGGCCAATTCACCTGACCTGCACATCTTTGGACTGTGGGAGGAAACCGGAGCACCCGGAGGAAACCCACTAGCACAACCCACCCATACCCCTACATTTACCCCTTGCCTAACACTACGGGCAATTTAGCATGGCCAATTCACCTGTCCCGCACATCTTTGGACTGTGGGAGGAAACCAGAGCACCCGGAGGAAACCCACGCAGACATGGGGAGAACGTGCAAACTCCACACAGTCAGTCACCTGAGGCGGGAATTGAACCCGGGTCTCTGGCACTGTGAGGCAGCAGTGCTAACCACTGTGCCACCGTGCCAATGTTCGGGTGTACCCGAGAACTCTGTGGAAAGCTAGAGAAGTGCTTGCTGGGCCTCTTGCTGAGATATTTATATCATCGATAGTCACAGGTGAGGTGCCAGAAGACTGGAGGTTGGCTAACGTGGTGCCACTGTTTAAGAAGGGCAGTAAAGACAAGTCAGGGAACTATAGACCAGTGAGCCTGACCTCGGTGGTGGGCAAGTTGTTGGAAGGAATCCTAAGGGACAGGATGTACATGTATTTGGAAAGGCAAGGACTGATTCGGGATAGTCAACATGGCTTTGTGCGTGGGAAATCATTTCTCACAAACTTGATTGAGTTTTTTGAAGAAGTAACAAAGAAGATTGATGAGGGCAGAGCAGTAGATGTGATCCATATGGACTTCATAAGGCATTTGACAAGGTTCCCCATGGGAGACTGATTAGCAAGGTTAGATCTCATGGAATACAGGGAGAACTAGCCATTTGGAGAGACCACTGGCTCAAAGGTAGAAGACAGAGGGTGGTGGTGGAGGGTTGTTTTTCAGACTGGAGGCCTGTGACCAGTGGAGTGCCACAAGGATCGGTGCTGGGTCCTCTACTTTTTGTCAATTACATAAATAATTTGGATGTGAGCATAAGAGGTACAGTCAGTAATTGGAGGTGCAGTGGACAGTGAAGAGGGTTTCCTTAGCTTACAACAGGATCTGGACCAGATGGGCCAATGGGCTGAGAAGTGGCAGATGGAGTTTAATTCAGATAAATGCGAGATGCTGCATTTTGGGAAAGCAAATCAGAGCAGGACTTATTCACTTAATGGTAAGGTCACAGGGAGTGTTGCTGAACAAAGAGACCTTGGAATTCATAGCTCCTTGAAAGTGGAGTTGCAGGGAGATAGGATCGTGAAGAAGGCATTTGGTATGCTTTCCTTTATTGGTCAGAATATTGAGTACAGGAGTTGGCAGGTCATGTTGCGGCTGTACAGGATATTGGTTAGGCCACTGTTGGAATATTGCATTCAATTCTGGTCTCCTTCCTGTCAGAAAGATGTTGTGAAACTTGAAAGGATTCAGAAAAGGTTTACAAGGATGATGCCAGGGTTGGAGGATTTGAGCTACTGGGAGAGGCTGAACAGGCTGGGGCTGTTTACCTGGAGCGTCGGAGGCTGAGGGGTGACCTTATAGAGGTTTATAAAATTATGAGGGGCACGGAGAGGGTAAATAGACAAGGTCTTTTCCCTGGGGTGGGGGAGTCCAGAACTAGAGGGTTTAGGGTGAGAAGGGAAAGATATAAAAGGGACCTAAGGGGCAACTTTTTCACGCAGAGGGTGGTACGTGTATGGAATGAGCTGCCAGAGCATGTGGTGGAGGCTGATACAATTGCAACATTTAAGAAGTATTTGGATGGGTATATGAATAGGAAGGGTTTGGAGGGATATGGGCAGGGTGCTGGCAAGTGGGACTAGATTGGGTTGGGATATCTGGTCGGTGTGGACAGGTTGGACCGAAGGGTCTGTTTCCTTGCTGTCCATCTCCATGACTCTGAGAAGGTTGAGAGGTGACTTAATAGAGACTAATAAGATAATCAAAGGGTTAGATATGGTGGACAGGGAGACCCTTTTTCCAAGTATGGTGACAGCGAGCACGAGGGGCATAGCATTAAATTGAGTGGTGATAGATACAGGACAGATGTCAGGGGTAGTTTCTTTACTCAGAGTAGTAAGGGAATGGAATGCTTTGCCTGCAACGGTAGTAGATTCGCCAACTTTAAGTACATTTAAGTCACCATTGGACAAGCATATGGACGTACATGGAATAGTGTCGGTTAGATGGGCTTCAGATTGGTATGACAGGTCAGCACAACATCGAGGGCCGAAGGGCCTGTACTGCGCTGTAATGTTCTATGTTCTATAAGACAGTCTTCGAAGATGACAGCCACTGAAATTAAGTTGTTGCCATTCCAACAAGTTTTTTACTGGATCAGCATATTGTTATCGAGTTGGAGGCAGGTAATAAGCAGGAAAGAGAAAGGGGGTCTTAGAATTATGAATAGTTGTTATTTAATGTTCACTTTTTGAGTTAAAAAGCTGAATTGATTTTTTTTAAATAGTGGGATTCGGGAATTCTCAGTCACTCATATTCTCACAGACTATGAGGTGAGGTGAGCTTTTCTGGGTTTTTGGTTTAATTAACAGAGGGGTTCACCATTGTGTCATAACTGTTGGTAATTACACTTTCTCGTTCTGCTGCGTGTAAAAGTTTCATATTGAATTGCTGCAATAGGAAGCTCCATCTAAACAGGCTTGATTTTTTTCTCCTTAAATATTTTTAAAAACCTTGAGAGGTTGTGGTCAGTATGTCCAAGTATCTCAGACACATTACTAACAATATAAATGTTGAAATATTGTAACTCCAATATTCAGCTCAAGGTTTCCTTCTTCATTGGGGAATAATTCTGTTGATGATTATTCAATTTTCTGGAAAAATACCCAATATCCATCTTCTCATCGTCTTCTTGCAAGAGTACAGCACCGATATCTTGAATGGCTTTGCTTAATGAGGTGTGGCTAGCACTGGGGCAGTGGTTAATACAGCTTTCAGGCTGGCAAATACCTTCTGATGGTTTGCTGTCCGCTGATAGGTCAGTCAGTGGAGGAAACATCCTGCTAAACTTGGGGATGAAATTCCAATAAAAGCCACTCAATCCCAGGAATCACAGCACTGCCCTCTTTGCTGATGGGATGTCAGACTCTCCAATAACATTTGTTTTCAGATCCTGGGGACCATCTGTCCATGTCCAATGACATGGCCCAGGAATGCAAGTCGGCCTTTTACAAACTCACCCTTAGCCAGGTTTATCACCAAGCCCGCCTCTGAAAGTCAATCAAACTATTCCGATAAATGCTGCAAATGTTCCTTCCATGTGTGCCTAAAAATCACCAGCTCGTCGATATACAGCACACAGTGGGGTCATCCAGAAATGACTTTATTAATTTGTCTTTGAAATGTGGCTGGTGGATTTCCATAACAAATGGCATGACTTTAAACTGGTATAGAGCTGAATGTATTGCTGGAAAAGGGCTTATGCCCAAAACATCGATTCCCCTGCTCCTTCGATGCTGCCTGACCTGCTGCGCTTTTCCAGCAACACATTTTTCAACTCTGATTTCCAGCATCTGCAGTCCTCATTTTCTCCTAGTTGACTTTAAACTGGTGTAGCTCATTCTGTATTGCAAGCATCGAAATTGTCTTCCCTCTTTCATATAAAGGTACCTGCTGTGTAACTGAGTAGGTGCAACTTAGAAAACTATGATCCTTGTCCCACCTTCTCAATACAGTCTTCCAAATGTGGAATAGGTTATGACTCAGACTTTGTAACTGATTTGACTTTGCGATAGGCTACACAATATCGTTGGGGGTACCATCTGGTTTTGGCACCATTACTATGGGTGAGCTCCAGTCGTTGATGTTGTCTTTCAGCATGCATTCAAGGACAAGTCAATAAGGATGTTGCTTAATTGGAACAGCATTTTCCGTATTGGAATCATGCACAAATGAATTAGTGCTTTCCAGCTTATCCCCACATATCTCTCTCTGTGATTGGAATAACTCTTTCAGGCCACTTTGATTTTCCTCTGCAAGATAACTCACTAATTTATCCCCACTTTTGAGAACTTCTTCACTGTCCAATTTGAGGAATACCCAAATCAGAACAATCTGATCTGAGTTTGACACGTTGCGTTGTAAGCAGTAATGCACGCTCCTTTTGCTTTTCTTGACTATCTTAAATACCTTTTGAGTAGATTCACATGACACACTCTGTGAGATTTCTTTCTATCTGGCTTTCGAATCAAATCATTCACCATATTCAATTTCCTTCCAATTTGATCAGGCTCACTAAACTTGCCTTTAAATGTTTGCCTACCATTGGAAGTAACATTACCACTTAATCTCCATGAGCAACATTGCAATTTTTTGATTTCTTGTACACTTCATCTTTCATTATATTCTGTGCTACTTTCCAATGCTGTCGAACTAACTCACTTGCTCTCTACACTAAAATCTGACACACAGTCGAATTCTATGGTCTCAAAACTCAAAACAATTTCCAATTCATTAATATCAGTGGTCTTCTCACCTTATGCCCAAAACTAATTCGAATGGAATGAATTTGCTAGATTCATTTGGGGCATCCCTAATTGCAAAACAAAAAGTACAAATGGAATTCCTTTATCCCAATCCTCTGGATAGTCTTGATGATAAGCCTTCAACATGGTCTTTAAAGTTTGATGCCATCGTTCTAATGCTCCTTTTGATTCTGCATGGTATTGAGGGGATTTGAATTGTTTCATTCCCAAGCACCTTTAGAGAACATTGAGTATGGGATTGGTTGGGGGGGGGGGGGGGGGGGGGGTCATGTTCTGGCTGTACAGGACATTGGTTAGGCCATTTTTAGAATATTGCACGTAGTTCTGGTCTCCTTCCTATCAGAAGGATTTTGTGAAACTTGAAAGGGTTCAGAAAAGATTTACAAGGATGTTGGCAAAGCTGGAGGATTTGAGCTATAGAGAGACAGATGAATAGGCTGAGGCTGTTTTCTCTGGAGTGTCAGAGGCTGAGGGCTGTCATTATTGAGGTTTATAAAATCATGAAGGGGCATAGATAGGGTACATAGATAAGGTCTTTTCCCTGGAATGGGAGATTCCAGAATTAGGGTCATTGGTTTAGGGTGAGAGGGGAAAGATATAAAAGGGACCTAAGGGAGAACCTTTTCATGCAGAGGGTGGTGCATGTATGGAATGAGCTGCTGGAGGAAGTGGTGGAGGCTGGTACAATTGTAGCTTTTAAAAGGCATTTGGAAGGGTATATGAATAGGAAGGGTTCAGAGGGATATAGGCCAAGGGCTGGCAAATGTGACTAGATTAAGATGGGATATCTGGTCGGTATGGACGATTTGGACTGAAGGGTCTGTTTCTGTGCTGTACACTCTATGACTCTATCCATAACTTCCTTGAATGATTTGGATGAAAATGCGACCCTGTTTGTGTCTCTGTGGGTAGTCCATATCTCAAAGATTTTGAGTAACTGTTCCACAATCCTTTTAGCCATGATACTGCATAATGGAATTACATCTGGAAATCTAGTAGACTCATCCATTATGGTCAATAAACACTGATGCCCACTTTATGTTTAAATTAGGGGTCCTACGGAAACAATATAAAAAGTTCCTCAAACATGGGAACAGGCATCAAGGGTGCTGGTTTTATTACTGTTTGAGGCTATCCAATTACCTGACACCGATGCCATGTCTGACAATATTCACCACATCCTTATGCAGTCCAGGCCAATAAAAATGTTTCTGTATTTTGGCTTGTGTTGTCCTAACTCCCATGTGACCTTGTCCTGGTAATTCATGTGCTACCCACAACACCTCCTTTCTGTAACCCACTGGTAATACAATCTGATGGACTTCTGTCCACTCCCCTTCCACCTGAATATGCGATGGTCTCCATTTCTTCATCAGGAAGTCATTGTTATGGGACTAACATTCTGGGATACACTCAGATTCTCCTTCTATGTATGTCTTTTGATACAGCTGCTTTAGTTTTTCTCCTTCCTGTTGTAATTCACTTACTTTCTCTGAAGTAAAGATATCCACTTCATCTTCCACTTGTTCTTGTTTGTTTTCAACCATTTGATCAGACAGAGGCTTTGATAATTGAACTCCAACTTCCTTGTCTTCATGTTTTGGTTTCTCCTCCTGATTCCACCTGTGGTTTTGTGACCGTCTTACCGTACAGTCAGGAAAAATCCCAGGATGTCCTTCCCGGTACACCTCAGTTGCCTATATTCCACTGGCTTTTCAACTGCAGTAGGCATCACTCTCACCTGTGATCCAGCTGTATCATGACCAAGGATAAATTGCATTCCTGGAACTGAGAATTTCTCGATTACTCCTATCACCACATCACCACTTTTTCCTGGACTTTCCAACCTCACTTTAAATCATGAAACACTGCACTTCTCATCATGAATTCCCTGTCTAACCACTTTTCCTGGCAATATGCCTTGTAATTACATATCTCCTCATCTCTCCCTATCAAAAATTGACTTCCTCCCATATCACTGAAAATGTTAATTTTTTTACCTGCTCCTGCTGCCATACATGAGTAACCCTTACCCTCACAAGTAACTTCTTTATAAAGAGATCTGGCATTCTCTTCTCAACCAACCTCTGATCAGATTGTGCATTCTTTCACAGCTTTTGTTTAGCTTCCCCTGCACTTTCCTTTCCCACAATAACAATATTCACTGGTTTATCCTGTTTTCCCACATCCATCTTCCCAGTGCTTCTCCAATACCAGCAACATTAACAACATGACGGTTGGAGGAAGAACGCCTCATCTTCCGCCTGGGAACCCTCCAACCACAAGGGATGAACTCGGATTTCTCCAGTTTCCTCATTTCCCCTCCCCCCACCTTGTCTCAGTCGGTTCCCTCAACTCAGCACCGCCCTCCTAACCTGCAATCTTCTTCCTGACCTCTCCGCCCCCACCCCACTCCGGCCTATCACCCTTACCTTGACCTCCTTCCACCTATCACATCTCCATCGCCCCTCCCCCAAGTCCCTCCTCCCTACCTTTTATCTTAGCCTGCTTGGCTACTCTCTCTCATTCCTGATGAAGGGCTTATGCTCGAAACGTCGAATTTCCTATTCCTTGGATGCTGCCTGACCTGCTGTGCTTTAACCAGCAACGCATTTTCAATTGCGACTTGGTGTGGCCTACTTTATTACAGTGAAAACACTGGAACATTTTTACTTCTCTTTCCCCATCATGGGGTTCCTTTTCACCCCCTGGGCAAACTATCTTTACTATCTTCAATGGGAATCTCCTTTCCCTTACCACCTGAGGATTTCTCTTTTCCCCAATTACTATCCTTCACAGATTGAGATTGATGTCAGAAGTCAAATTTTAATTTATGAACAAAGTCATTATGACCTGCCATTTCAGCTGTTAATCTTAGTTTTATATCTCTGCTTTTCCACGTCAGTTCTGAGTGCTTCAGGAAGTGATTTTTTGAATTCCTCCAAAATAATCATCTCTCAGAGCATCATATGTGTGATATATTTTCAATACTTTTCTCCATCTATCAAGTTTATGGTGTTTGATCCTTTAAAACTCAATGTATGTTTGACCAGGATCCATCTCCTGAAACACTTAATTCAGCTTCTGGTCTTCGTTCATATGCATTTAAAGGTGGCATTTTTCACCTCATTACCATCACCAGATAGCTCCAGTGTTGGCAATGCAAATACTTCACTGGCTCCACATACCAACTATCTTTAAATCAATGATACCCACATGGTCCCTGGCCATTTCATATGTTTCACCATTTTCTCAAATGGAATGAAAAAGGCTTCTAGATCCTTCTTGTTGAACGTTGGTGATGCTTGAACATATTTAAACAGATCCCACCGGGCCTTTAGCTCAGATGGGACTGCTCTCCGTCACTATCCTCATCATTATTCCTACTTTCACCTCTACCTCCGACATTTTATCTTGACTTTGGGTTTTCAGTTCCAACCTCTGAAGTTCAAATCTTACCTCTTTCTCCAATTCTTCTCTCTCTCCTTCAGTCTTTCTTCTCTGTCTCTCTCTCACGTCCTTCCTTCTACTAGGGATTTCCTCTCTTTTTCTTTTTCTGCTGCTTTGAATCATAATTCAAGCTGTCTCATTTCAATCTCTCTTTATTTTTGTTCTGCCAAGGCTATTCTTTCCTTTTCTTTTGCCTCTAACCCAAGCTGCTTCATTTGCAATTACATTTTAACCATTTCCAAAGATTCTGATGGTGTTCCTGGCAATTGTAAATGCTGCGTGATTGCCACAAAAATCTCCTCTTTCCTCACAGACACAGCCAACCCCAACTACAGCTGGTTTGCCAATTCCTAATGTTTTTCCTTGCTCACTTTTTGTAGAACTGCCAAAGCAACTTTCTCCAGCCCTAAGAAACTCTTAGTGACTGAAAGAGCCATTATTAGATTAGATTAGACTTACAGTGCGGAAACAGGCCCTTCAGCCCAACAAGTCCACACCGACCCACCACCCACCCATACCCCTACATTTACCCCTTACCTAATACTACGGGCAATTTAGCATGGCCAATTCACCTGACCCGCACATATTTGGACTGTAGGAGGAAACCGGAGCACCCGGAGGAAACCCACGCAGACACGGGGAGAACGTGCAAACTCCACACAGTCAGCCGCCTGAGTCGGGAATTGAACCCGGGTCTCAGGCGCTGTGAGGCAGCAGTGCTAACCACTGTGCCACCGTGCCGCCATTAAAACAAGGCCCACCCTGTTTAAATTAATCAAATTCAACACCCCAAAAAAAAGACACAAACACTTACCACTCGCTACCTTTGAGTACAATAATCCTGAACTCAAAGTTGAATTAGAGATTTTGATCCAACTAAGAGTCCCCAGTCTGCCATGGACCAGAGTAAACCCCCACAAAAAATCCAGAACACAGCCTAACCCTCACATTTTCTTCTTGTAAAGGTACGTGCAAGGCATTGTGTTCCGGATACAGTTTGATCGGTCAAACGACCAGGTTTGAAGTTAAACACACTTTATTCATACACTATAGTTAAAAGACAATAAATGGAAAAGGCAATTAGAATATTTGAAAACTAAACAGAATAAGAAATTATTTTACTACTAAAGAGTAACTGTTGTAATATCGTAACACCCCATAAACACACCATTGGCAACAGGTAATTTCAGAAAAACAGATTGTCTGACATGCAACTCCAGCAGCAGTAAGAAAAAACATCAAGAGATCATTCAGTGAGCGAGTGAAGCAGGGAGAGACATCCTCCAGCTTCCACACTCTGTTGAGACCTCAGCAACAACTGTTGAAAGTTAAACCTAAAATCCAGGTTCTGTGGGAGTTTGATCACACCCATTCAGGCTGCTTCTATTCTTCCATCTTTGAAAATACCTAAGCTGTTTTATAGGTTTTCAATGGACAACAACCCTCAGCCTGAAAACCTTTCTTCAAAACAAAGACAGGACAAAATACATCTCTTAAAGCCATAACATCATCGCAAAGTGATAGGGAGGGACTATGAGACTTTGTTAGAGGGTTATTCCTTTAAGACCACTATCCTATTGGAGTGTCAGTATTGAGGGTGTGTCCTTTGTCAGAGGGTGATATTGAGGGAGAGATGTCATTACTAATGAGAGCACACTGAATAAGCTCTATCTTAAAACATTTTTAAGCTCAGTACAAAAATTCCTTTGAAATCCATGTCTCAGAAATTTCAGGTACAGGTCATTCTGCTATAATGTGCATTTTGTTAACGTAAATTCACTGTAACATAATTGATGAATTGGTGACACTGTTTCTAAAGCATGAATATTTAAAATGTGTGTTGGCTGTAACGCAATTACATCACCAACACATTAAGCACCGTTTCCAAAGTGCGATTTATCAAAAATGCAGGGTAGCACAATAATGCAACTGTTGTGTTACAGAAGAATGACCTGTTCTCCACCACATTATTTCCTCCAGCATCTGAGATGCAGATTACAGCACCACCACAGGCAGGAGGCTGTAACTACAATGTGACATGTTTACATTGGAAAGTTGGCCCAGGAATTCAAACAATGTGGGGAAGATGAGAACATGTGAGGCAATCTTGAGTCAACAATTTTGAATCAATATGAAGTTGAATTGATATTTATGTACCTGAGTATTTCATTCCACTTTGGATGGCACAGTGGCTCAGTGGTTAGCACTTCTGCGTCACAGCACCAGGGTCCTGGGTTCAATTCCCACCTGTCTGTGTAGAATTTGCACATTTTCCCTGTGTTTGCGTGGGTTTCCTCTGGGTTCCTCCCACAATCCAAAGATGTGCAGGTCAGGTGAATTGGCCACGCTAAATTGCCCACAGTGTTAGATGCATTAGTCAGGGATAAATGTGGGGGAATGGGTTTGGGTGGGTTTCTCTTCAGAGGTGGGGTGTGGACTGGTTGGGCTGAAGGGCCTGTTTCCACACTGTAGAGAATCTAATCTAATCCAATAACGGTAAAGTTGTTCATTACCAACAAGCTTGCTGCAATTTCTCACTGTTTGCCCAAGATGCAACATTCAGAAAGCATGTTCAGGTCTGAGTGAAGTTCACACTTCAGTTCAGGGATATTCAACCACGTTGGCAGCACTCCATCTTGGGTAAGACAGGGTCACACAACAGCACTTGGGGAGCAGAAAGGATGAGGGTGTTTGGGGTTTCTGTCAATACACTAAGTAGCACACACACTGAAGTTTAATTGGACTCCATTTGCTGAAGACATTCTGCTGGTAAATTGCTGTTTGTGCTGATGTACAGAACAAGAGCTTTATAGATCGAGCTGTCAAGGACAAAGGCAAGGAAGTTACGCTGAGTTTATAAAGGTCTGCTTAGTTTACAAAGACATCATTGTGTCCAGTTCTGGTCAGTGCATTTCAGGAAGGATGTGAGAGTCTGAGAGGATATGGAAGAGATTTCCCTGAACAGTTCCAATGAGCGGGGATTTCAGTGACAGGGTTCATTTGGGGAAGTTGGTGCTGTTCCTCTCAGAGCGACGGTGACTGGGGGTGAATCTGACTGATGAGGACGAGATGGGGCCAGGTTTAGATCAGGGAGACAAAGGAAAGCTGTTCCCTTTTGCTGAAGGTACAAGGACCAAGGAGACATATTGAAGATTCGGGGTGGGATAGACAGAGCAGGGGTTGTGAGGAAGGACTGTTATACACTGTGAGTGATAATAATCTGGATCTCACTGCCTACAAGGTGGTGTGGAAGGGAAGATGCTCACTGATTTCAAACAGAATTTGGATGAATATTTGTGGGAAATAAACTCTCAGAACAATGAGTAGTGAGTGGGGAAATGGCACTGACTGCATTACTGTACAGAGACAGCTGGCATAGCTCAATGGACTGAATGGTTACCTGAGAATTCTATGGCTCTCAGACAATCCGAACCAGTTCCCTTAACCCAACATCCCATGGGATTTGGTTGCACTGATAAAGCTTGAAGCAGCCTTTCAGCTTCCTTTAACAGTTTCCCCCTCACAGACACAAACACCAGCAACAGTGAGAACAACAGCTACAATGAATATCCCAGCTCGTATTCCCAGGATCAGGATCACATGCAGACTCTCTCCTCTGTTATCTAGAAAACACAGAGAAAGGGTTAATCACTTCCTGTCCATGTTCAATCTCTCTCAGGCTCCACGTCACTCCAACTGTGGCAGTGATAGAGTGAGAATGTCACTGGGTGAACAATTCAGAATCCAAAGCTAATGTTCTGGGAACATTGGTTCACATTACATTGTTACAGATGGTGAAATTTAAATTTAATTAAAAGATCTGTAATTAAAACATTTGCCTAATTGAGACTGTGTAACCATTGCTGATTGTTGTAAACACCCAGCTCGTTCACTTATGGCCTTCACTTATGGGAATCTCCTGAAATTTTACCCGGCCGACCCTACATGTGATTCCAGACCCACAGCAATTTGATTGGCTCCAAACTGTCTTCCAAACCAGAAAAGCCACTGGGATGAAATATAAAATGTGTCTTTCTGAGCAACTAATGGTTTCTCAGAGACACCAAAGTCTCCAAGATCTTTTCACTGTGAACTTGCTGCGAGTGCCATTCTGACCTTCCACTTTAGTGGGGAGACGATGGTCTAGTGTTAATATCTCTACAGGAATCATGCAGACAGTGCGGTGCTGTCTGGAGATTGCAGGTTGGATCCATTCTAGCTGATGCTGGAATGTGTGTAAATTTAAAATCTGGAATTCAGGATCCAATGATAACCATGAAATCATTGAAGATTGTCAGCAAAACCCATCTGGTTCACTGGTGTCCATCTGGGAAGGGCAGTGCTGACAGTATCAGGTCTGACTTACAGGAATGAAGCTAGTGAATGAATCAAATCAAAGTGTGGGATATTGGAGACAGTGCAGGTTTGTCCTGGGGGATTCCCTGTCAAAGGTTTCTCTCTTTTTTCCACACAGGATTGTGTTGTTGTGAATTGTTGGAGAGAAATCTGGAAACGTTGTTCACAGAGTGTGACATCTCTCTTGGTCTCATGTAAATCAGCCATGATCTCAACAGACCACTGCACAGAATTTCAGATTCCATTAAATAAACAGCTCCAGACATTACCCAGAGACTGGAGGAAACTACTACAAGTGAGTGTGTGAGAACTCTCCCTATCTTTGTCACCTCAACCCATTCAACAACTGCCACAATCTCTAAACTCAACCAGCCCCTGTACCCAATATCACCTCTGTGACATGGCACAGCCCATTCACTTGTCATTTCCTCTGTAACCTCCTCCTGCTACTAAACAACCTCCTTACCTCTGTAGCCTCCTCGAGCCCCTCCAGCCTCCTCCCTACCTCTGTCATCTCCTCCTTCCATACATCCCTCCCTATCTCTGTAACATCCTCCAAATGCTACAGAATACGCTATATGTGTACACCCCTTCACCCGCTACACCCCCTCCCTATCTCTGTAACCCCACCCAGACCCTACACCCCCTTCTTATTTCTGTAACCTCCTCCAGCCCGTACATCCCCTCCCTATATCTGTAAATCCCTCCAGCCCCTAGACCTCCTCCCTGTCTCTGTAACTTTCTCCAGGGCCTACTCCCCCTCCTTATCTCTGTAACCAACTCCAGCCCCTACACCCCCTACCTATATCTGTAATCCCCTCCAGCCCTTACACCCCCTTACCCCCATCTCTGTAACTTCCTTCAGCCCCTACACCCCCTCCCTATCTCTGTAACCCCCTCCAGCCCCTACACCTCCTCTCTATCTCTGGAACCCCCTCCAGCCCCTATACCCCTTCTCTATCTCTGTAATCCCCTCCAGACCCTACACGCCCCATCTCTGGAACCCCCTCCAGCCCCTATACCCCCTCGCTGTCTCTGTAACCTCCTTCCACTGCACACGCCCTCCCGTTTTGTGTAACCTCCTCCAGCCCCTACAATTGTCACTATCTCTGTAAGGTCTGCCAGCCCTTACACCTCTATCTCTGTCACCTCCTCCAGCCCAATGCTTTGTCAGAGCAGCAGTCGGAGAGGAGCAGAAAGGTTGGAGCCTTCACTCTGTCCAGAGGCAGGTCTCCTGAGGTGACCTCACAATTTAAAAATTAGCTCAGGGAAAGAGGATTGGTTGCCTAGGAACCAATTTTCGGGGCTCAGAGTAAAACCTGTCGGGAGACAGAATGTAACGTCCTTATCCTTGTGCCTTGTCATTCTTTAGGAATAGAGAAATCTGACTTGGTGAGTAATGGGTGAGGTTGGGTAGTTTATTCCTAGTTTATTGTTTGTACTTGCTAAGGAGAACTCGGCACTGCAGAATGCTCCTCCTGCAATAATGTGTGGAATCACAGACACTTCCAGTCTCCTTGGTGACCATGTATTCAAGACGTATATTCAGCTGCAGCTCCTGGTTTGGTACAAGGAGCAGATGCAGCTGCAGATGGAGTCATGATGGAGCATCCATGACGCTGAGGACATTGTGGATAGCACATATACTGAGCTGTTGCACCATACGGAAGAGCTACACAGGCAGAAAGGTCTGGGACAACCACCAGGAAAACTGTGGTCAGGTCATGCACGAGTCCCCTGTGGCCATTCCCTCACAAACAGATATCACGTGCTGGATACTGTTGTCGGGGGGTGGCCTATCGGGGGAAAGTTTGCAGTGTCGCAACTGGCTCTGCTGCAGAGTGCAAGAAGTAAAAGGCTGGCTGGTCTTCAGTGACAGAGGACTCGTTTGTAAGAGGAACTGACAGGCAGTTCTGTGGTGCAGAAAATGGGGGAGATACTAAATGAGTATTTTGCATCAGTGTTTACTGTGGAAAAGGATATGGAAGACATAGACGTAGGGAAATAGATGGTGACACCTTGTAAAATGTCCATATTACAGAGGAGGAAGTGTTGGATGTCTTGAAATGCATAAAAGTGGATAAATCCCCAGGACCTGATCAGGCGTACCCCAGAACTCCGTGGGAAGCTAGAGAAGTGATTGCTGGGCCTCTTGCTGAAATATTTGTATCATCGATAGTCATAGGTGAGGTGCCGGAAGACTGGAGGTTGGCAAACGTGGTGCCACTGTTTAAGAAGGGCAGTAAATACAAGCCAGCGAACTATAGACTGGTGAGCCTGACCTCAGTGGTGGGCAAGTTGTTGGAGGGAACATAGAACATAGAACATAGAAGGATACAGCGCAGTACAGGCCCTTCGGCCCTCGATGTTGCGCCGACCGAATCCTACCTAACCTATACTAGCCCAATAACTTCCAAATGCCTATCCAATGCCCGCTTAAATGACCATAAAGAAGGAGAGTTCACCACTGATACGGGCAGGGCATTCGATGAACTCACAACCCGCTGTGTGAAGAATCTACCCCTAACATCTGTCCTATACCTACCACCCCTTAATTTAAAGCTATGTCCCCTAGTAACACCTGACTCCATTAGCGGTAAAAGGTTCTTAGTATCTACCCTATCTAAACCCCTAATCATCTTATACACTTCTATCAGATCTCCCCTAAACCTTCTCTTCTCCAATGAGAACAGCCCCAAGTGCCTCAGCCTTTCCTCATAAGATTTTCCTACCATTCCAGGCAACATCCTGGTAAACCTCCTCTGCACTCGTTCTAAAGCTTCCACATCCTTCCTATAGTATGGCGACCAAAACTGCACACAATACTCCAGATGAGGCCTCACCAGAGTCTTATACAACTGCAACATGACCTCAGGACTCCGGAACTCAATTCCTCTGCCAATAAAGCCCAGTACACCATATGCCTTCCTCACAGCACTATTTACCTGGGTGGCAACTTTCAGAGATCTGTGTACATGGACACCAAGATCCCTCTGCTCATCCACACTACCAAGTAGCCTACCATTAGCCCAGTACTCCATCTTCTTGTTATTCCTACCAAAGTGAACGACTTCGCACTTAGCTACATTGAATTCCATTTGCCACATTTCCGCCCAGCTCTGCAACTTATCTATATCCCGCTGTAACCTACCACTTCCTTCCTCACTATCCACAACTCCACCGACTTTTGTGTCATCCGCAAACTTGCTTACCCAGCTTTCAAGTCCTTCCTCTAGATCATTTATAAAGATAACAAAAAGCAATGGTCCCAAAACAGATCCTTGTGGTACACCGCTAGTAACTGCGCTCCAAGATGAACATAATCCATCAACTACTACCCTCTGTCTCCTTCCAGCCAGCCAATTCCTAATCCAAACCTCTAATGTATCCTCAATGCCATACCTCCGAAGTTTTAGCATTAGCCTACCATGGGGAACCTTATCGAACGCCTTACTAAAATCCATATACACAACATCTACTGCTTTACCCTCATCCACTTCCTTAGTCACCTTCTCAAAGAACTCAATAAGGTTTGTGAGGCACGACCTGCCCTTCACAAAACCATGCTGGCTATCCCTGATCACGTTATTCCTACCCAGATGTTCATAAATCTTATCCCTTACCATTCTCTCTAAGACTTTGCCCACCACTGAAGTCAGACTCACTGGCCTATAGTTACTAGGGCTATCCCTACTCCCTTTCTTGAACAATGGGACCACATTCGCTATCCTCCAGTCCTCTGGTACTATTCCCGTTGACAATGACGACATAAAAATCCAGGCCAATGGCTCTGCTATCTCCTCCCTAGCTTCCCATAGGATCCTGGGGTAAATGCCATCAGGACCAGGAGACTTATCTATATTCATCCTTTCCAATATTCCCAAAACCTCTTCCCTGCACATTTCCAGGGCATCCATTCTAATTATTTGTGATTCCATATTCACATCAGCAACAGTGTCCTGTTCCTGAGTGAATACTGATGAAAAGTACTGATTTAATGTCTCTCCAATCTCCTCCGCCTCCACACACAACTTCCCACTACTATCCTTGACTGGACCGATACCTACCCTAGTCATCCTTTTATTCTTGACATACCTATAGAAAGCCTTTGGGTTTTCCCTAATCCTACCAGCTAAAGACTTTTCATGTCCCCTTCTCGCTTCTCTTAGCTCCCTCTTTAGCTCCTTCCTGGCTACCTTATAACTCTCAATCGCCCCTACTGAACCTTCACGCCTCATCTTTACATATGCCGCCTTCTTCCCTTTCACAAGGGACTCCAATTCCTTACTAAACCACGGCTGCCTCACAAGGCCCTTTACACCATGCCTGACTGGTACATACCTATCGAGGACACGCAGTAGCTGCTCCTTGAACAATCCCCACATCTCATTAGTGTTCTTCTCTTGAAGCCTGTTTTTCCAATCCACACATCCTAATTCATGCCTCACAGCATCATAATTTCCCTGCCCCCAGCTATAGCTCTTGCCCTGCGGCGCACGATTATCCCTCTCCATCACTAAAGTAAAAGTCACCGAGTTGTGGTCACTGTCCCCGAAGTGCTCACCTACCTCCAAGTCTAACACCTGGCCTGGTTCATTACCTAGAACCAAATCCAATATAGCCTCCCCTCTTGTTGGCCTGTCGACATATTGTGTCAGGAAACCCTCCTGCACACATTGTACAAACACCGACCCATCTAATGATCTCGAGCTATAGCTCTCCCAGTCAATATCTGGGAAGTTAAAGTCCCCCATAACAACCACCCTGCTACCTTCACTCTTTTCCTGAATCATCCTCGCAATATTATCCTCTACTTCTCTAGGACTATTAGGAGGCCTGTAGAAAACACCTAACAGGGTGACCTCACCTTTCCTATTTCTAACCTCAGCCCAAACTACCTCAGATGGCAAGTCCTCTTCCATCGTCCATTCCACTGCTGTGATACTGTCTTTGACAAGTAATGCCACGCCTCCCCCTTTTTTACCCCCATGTCTGATCCTACTAAAACATTTGAACCCTGGAATGTGCAACAGCCATTCTTGTCCCTGTTCGACCCACGTCTCTGTAATGGCCACAACATCGAAGTCCCAGGTACCAACCCACGCTGCAAGTTCACCTACCTTATTCCTTATACTTCTGGCATTGAAGTATACACACTTCAATCCACCTTTCTGGTTACAGGCACCCTCCTTAGAGATCGCTGCATTATTCCTAACCTCCCTGAGGGACAGGATGTACGTGTATTTGGAAAGGCAAGGACTGATTCGGGATAGCCAACATGGCTTTGTGCGTGGGAGATCATGTCTCACAAACTTGATCGAGTTTTTTGAAGAAGTAACAAAGAAGATTGATGAGGGCAGAGCAGTAGATGTGATCTATATGGACTTCAGTAAGGCATTTCACAAGGTTCCCCATGGGAGACTGGTTAGCAAGGTTAGATCTCAGGGAATACAGGGAGAACTAGCCATTTGGATACAGAACTGGCTCAAAGGTAGAAGAAAGAGGGTGGTGGTGGAGGGTTGTTTTTCAGTCTGGAGGCCTGTGACCAGTGGGGTGTCACAAGGATCAGTGCTGGGTCCTCTACTTTTTATCATTTACATAAATGATTTGGATGCGAGCATAAGAGGTACAGTTAGTAAGTTTGCAGATGACACCAAAATTGGAGGTGTGTTGGACAGTGAAGAAGGTTACCTCAGATTACAACAGGATCTGGACCAGATGGGCCAATGGGCTGAAAAATGGCAGATGGAGTTTAATTCAGATAAATGCGAGGTGCTGCATTTTGGGAAAGCAAATCTTAGCAAGACTTATACACTTCATGGTGAGGTCCTCGGGAGTGTTGCTGAACAAAGAGACCTTGGAGAATAGTTTCATAGCTCCTTGAAAGTGGAGTCGCAGGTAGATAGGATAGTGAAGAAGGCATTTGATATGCTTTCTTTTATTGGTCAGAGTATTGAGTACAGGAGTTGGGAGGTCACGTTACGGTTGTACGGGACATTGGTTAGGCCGCTGTTGGAACATTGCGTGCAATTCTGGTCTCCTTCCTATCTGAAAAATGTTGTGAAACTCAAAAGGGTTCAGAAAAGATTTACAAGGATGTTGCCAGGATTGGAGACTTGAGGTCCAGGGAGAGGCTAAACAGGCTGGGGCTGCTTTCCATGGAGCGTCGAAGGCTGAGGGGTGACCTTGTATGACTCTATAACTCTCTATGTCCACAAATGGGACTCTCGAATTGGATATTATCCTCCTGGTCAGAACTTCAGAGTAGCTACCAGGCATTCTGAAGGGTAAGGGTGAACAACCAGCTGTTGTGGTACATGTCTATGCTAAAAAAAAATGAAATGTGGTTCTGTAATAGGAATTGAGAGAGTTAGGGAATAGATTAAAAAGGAAGTCATAAAATATCTTTGGCTGACAGGATCAAGGAAAATCCCAAGACTTTTTATAAGTATATTAAGGGCAAGTGCAGCATCTCTGATAGTCTGATTGCCTCTTCCTGAGGTCTCAATAACCATTCAACAACTGCTGTCTGCTTCAACATAGGGCCTCTTCCAGACTTGCTGGAACCAATTCCCAGATACAGACCTCATTAACAGCCACCTTCTGCGATCTGTTTAAACACAATACCCTTCACTTTGTCTGTTGGAATTCCTTTGACCAAGAATCTGCCTGCAATCAGCCTCCAGGCCTGGCCTCACAAACAAACAGATGCTTGTTGGTCTGCTATCTTCCTTTTACCACAAGCTGTCCCAAATTCCACAGTTCATTTTCAGCTCATACTTCCCAATTCACAACTCCAACCAAAACTGGTAAAACAATACAAACAAAAATACTGAAAAATCAGTGAGCATTCTAACATTAGTTACTTCCTTTCTTATCTGAGGCTGCATCCCATCAGGACCAGGGACTTGTTGGCCTTTTCTCCCACTAGTTTCTCTGGTTCATTTCCTCTTGTGAGAGTTTCTGTATTTATTTCCTCCCCTTGGTTATTGTAGAATTTACTGGAATACAGTGGGACCACCTCTTATTTCATGCTGTCCAGTGATGTGCAAGTTAGTGTGGATTGGCAATGCAAAATTGTCCTATAGTGTCCAGGGGTGTGCAAGCTAGGTGAGTTAGCCAATGGAAATGTAGGGATATGAGGCTAGGCTGTATCTGGGATGCTCATCAGAGGGTCAATGTGGATCTGATGGGCTGAATGGACTCTTTACACCCTGCAGACATTCTATGATTGATTGTATCTCTTCTCTGCCCCACATTCCAGGATTCAATTTGGTGAAACCTCAATGTGCTGACTCGAAGATAAGGAAATCCTTCCTCAGCTGAGGTGACTCAAGCTATAAAATGTCAATACCTCCCAGCTGTCATTTGAGGCGACTGACAAATGGGAGTAGAGCAATGTGAACACTGAGGGCTGTGCTGAACACTCAGGGTGAGGGCAGGGAGTCAGACATCAATATCAGGGCTGCTAACTTACTCCCAAACGCTATCCTGCGACCGTCCGACCTGTTGGCACCAACAGTGTTCCCCGCCTCACAGGAGTACACACCCTCCTGTTTGGGAGTGATTCTGTACAAGGTCAGGTCTCTCTCAGATGATTCCAGAGGCTCAGTCTCCTCTCCCTGTCTCCGTACCCACTTGTACCAGCTGGTTGGGGGGTTACTGTCGCTGGTACAGCTCAGGGTGATGTTGTCACCTTCGTGTATCGCACTGTCCGATGGAGAGATCGACACCTTCACATTCCGAGGGGCATCTGACAGAAAGGGACAAGACCCTCAGTGAGAGACAGCATTACCTGAGCATCACTCACTCAGGGAGACATTGCAAGGGGTGACGTAACAGGAAAATCGGTCACAGATCCCTCAGGGCAGATAACTTGACAATTCTTCAATTAAAGGGCGCAGCTTTTAAGGAAGAGAAATGGTGAGAGGTGAAATAGATTAGGGACAGATTGCCAAAGTTCAGGGCTGTAAATGGGAGAGTGAATTGGGAAATACTCAAGAGGCTGAAACTAGACAGGGTTACAAGGATAGGGAGGGGGTGTAGGGAATGGGGAGCATTACCGAGACAGAGAGGGCATAGAGACTGGTCGAGGTCCAGAGTAGGGAGGAGTGTAAGGACTAGTGGAGGTTACAGAGACAGAGAGGGGTGTCAAGGCTGGAGAATGGTACAGGGATAGGGAAAGGTTTTGGGGCCAGAGGGAGGTACAGAAATAGGGAGGGAGTAAGTATTGGAGAATGTTATGGAGACAGGGAGGAGTGTAGGGACAGGAGGGGGTTTCAGAGATAGGGAGGGGGTGTAGGGGCTGGTGGGGGTTACAGACACAGGGAGGGGGTGTAGGGACTGGAGGGGGTTACAGAGATAGGGAGGGGGTGTAGGGACTGGAGGGGGTTACAGAGAGAGGAAGGGGGTGATGGAGGGTGTTGAAAGCCAAGAATGGGAATTTTATAATCGATGTGTTGCTGGACTGGGGAACGATGCAGGAGAGGGAGTGAGAGGAGGGTGATTAGAGAAAGGGACTCGCTGTGAGTTCAGAGACCGGGGGACAGTGATGTTTTGGATAAGGAGCTCTCATGCAGTGAGTAGTGACAGAGACCGGGGAGTTTACATTGGGAAAAGGTCAACCTGGGAATGTCACTCACAGAGCACCTCAATCCTGAAGCTCTTTGAAGTTTGTCTTCCAATAACGTTTTCCGCTTTGCAGTAATAATCTCCAGATTCCGTTGGGGTGATGGAGCGAATGGTCAGGATGTTCCCTGTCCCCTTGTTAGCTGCTGAGTTCACACTGTCCTCATACCAGGTGTAGAGAGCTCCTGGATTACTCCTGGAGTTACAGGTCAGGGTAACCCGGTCTCCCTCCTTCACCTCTCCCTGTGGCTCATTGCGAACAATGGTAACATCTCCAGGACCATCTATAAGAGGAATTACAGCTCGATTCAGGTCAGGGAGAGGGATAAAGCTGTGGAACATCATGGAACATTCTCCCAAATCCCATGCCTGACTATCCAACTGTAGTGTGGAGACCAGGGATCTAAACACAGTGCTCCGAGTGTGGTCTGGGGGCTATTTTCTGGTTATCCCACACCCTCTTTACTTACACTGTACATTAATGTGTTTGAGTTTAGAATTCCGGGAGCTGACAGAATTCCCTGCTGTACAGATGTAGCTACAAGATGCATCATTCCTGGTGGGTTGAAACCTAATTGTATCGGTATATTCTCGCAGACCTTTCCGTTTTCTGTTGCACGTTTTCCTCCAGCTGTAGGTATGAACCGGGGGGTTGGCTTCACCCCGACACGTTAACGTGATCTCGGTCCCCTCCTTCACTGTATCCTCAGAAATAATCTCCACGTTTCTCGGTCCATCTGTGGGGAGAGAGAGAGAGACATGATTCCGAGATTTCAGAATCCCTCACATATCCGGGTCCACAGGAGACAGGGGGTCTCCGAGGGGTGGGGTGGGGGAACATCAGAAAGATTGCTGATCAGAAATGAAACCAGGAAAAGTGACAAAAAAGAGCACAGATTCGTTGCCAGCTGAAGGCAGAGCCGACAGGAGCAGGAATCAGGCAATACTCAAGAGGCCAGGACTCGAGGTGGTTACAGACATGCAGAGAGATGTAGGGGCTGGAGGGGGTTACAGAGATAGGGAGGGGGTGTAGGTGCTGGAGGGGTTACAATGATAGGGAGGTGGTTGGGGCTGGAGTGGGTTGCAGAGATAGGGAGGGGTTGTAGGGGCTGTAGGAGGTTACAGAGATAGGGAAGGGGCATAAGGGCTGGTGAAGGGTTATAGAGATAGGGATGGCGTGTAGGGGGTTACAGAAATATTAAGAGGGTGTCAGGGATGGAGGGGGTTACAGAGATAGGGAGGGGGTGTAGAGGCTGGAGGGGGTTACAGAGATAGGGAGGAGGGGATTAGGGGCTGGAGGGTGTTATGGAGATAAGGAGGGTTATAGGGGCTGGAGGTCATTACAGAGATAGGAAGGGGATGTTGAGGGTTACAGAAATAGGGAGGGGGTCCCGCGGATGGAGGGGGTTACAGAGATAGGAAGGGGATCTAGGGGCTGGAGGGGGTTACAGAGGTAGGGAGGGGGTTACAGACATAGGGAGGAGATCCATGGTCTGGAGGGGGTCACAGAGATAGGGAGTGGGTATAGGGATTAGAGGAGGTCACAGAGATAGGGTGTAGGGGCTGGAGGAGTTTACAGAGATAGGGTGGGGATGTAGGAGCTGGAGGAAAGTACAGAGACAGGGAGGGGTGTAGGAGTTAGAGGAGATGATAGAGATAGGGAGGGTCTGAAGGGGCTGGTGCAGGTTACAGAGAAAGGCATTGGTCAAGGTTTGGAGGAAGTTAGAGAGACACGGAGGGTTGTAGGGGCTGGAGGGGGTTACAAAGATAGGGAGTGGATGTCGGGACTGGTAGTGGTTACAGAGATAGGGAGGGGGTGTAGGGGCTGGTGGGGGTTACAGAGATAGGGAGGGGGTGAAGGGGCTGGTGGGGGTTACAGAGATAGGGATGGATGTGGAGGAGGTTACAAGATAGGGAGGGGGTTACAGAGATAGGGTGTTCAGTGGCCAGAAGAGGTTACAGAGATAGGGAGGGGGTGTCAGGGCTGGAAGTGGTTAGGGAGATAGAGAGATGTGTAAGGGCTGGAGGAGCACGCAGAGATAGAGAGGGATGGAGGAGGTTATAAAGATAGGGACTGATTAGGGATTGGAGGTAGTTACAGGGGAAAGGGGTATAGGGGCTGGAAGAGGATATAGATATAGGGAGGGGGTGATGGATGAATTTGAAGGTGATGAGTGGGAAGTTTATAATCGATGTGTTGCTGGACTGGGGAATGATGCAAGAGAGGGAGTGAGAGGAGGGTGATTGGGGAATGGGACTCGCTATGAGATCAGAGACCGGGGGACAGTGACGTTTTGGATAAGTAACTCTCATGCAGTGAGTAGTGACAGAGACCGGGGAGTTTACATTGGGAAAAGGTCAACCTGGGAATGTCACTCACAGAGCACCTCGATCCTGAAGCTCTTTGAAGTTTGTCTTCCAATAACATTTTCCGCTTTGCAGTAATAATCTCCAGATTCCGTTGGGGTGATGGAGCGAATGGTCAGGATGTTCCCTGTCCCCTTGTTCGCTGCTGAGTTCACACTGTCCTTATACCAGGTGTAGAGAGCTCCTGGATTACTCCTGGAGTTACAGGTCAGGGTAACCCGGTCTCCCTCCTTCACCTCTCCCTGTGGCTCATTGCGAACAATGGTAACATCTCCAGGACCATCTATAAGAGGAATTACAGCTCGAATCAGGTCAGGGAGAGGGATAAAGCTGTGGAATATCATGGAACATTCTCCCAAATCCCATGCCTGACTATCCAACTGTATGTGGAGTCCAGAGATCTAAACACAATGCTCCGAGTGTGGTCTGGGGGCTATTTTCTGTATATCCCACACCCTCTTTACTTACACTGTACATTAATGTGTTTGGGTGTAGAATCCCGGGAGCTGACAGAATTCCCTGCTGTACAGATGTAGCTACAAGATGTATCATTCCTGGTGGGTTGAATCCTAATCGTGTCGGTATTTTCTCGCAGATCTTTCCGTTGTCTGTTGCACATTTTCCTCCAGCTGTAGGTATGAACCGGGGGGTTGGCTTCACCTCGACACGTTAACGTGATCTCGGTCCCCTCCTTCACTGTATCCTCAGAAATAATCTCCACGTTTCTCGGTCCGTCTGTGGGGAGAGAGAGAGGTGATTCGGAGATTTCAGAATCCCTCACATATCCGGGTCCACAGGAGACAGGGGGTCTCTGAGGGGTGGGGTGGGGGAACATCAGAAAGATTGCTGATCAGAAATGAAACCCGGAAAAATGACATGTCAACAATACAATCTCTGAATTTACGTAGCGTCTGTTGAAGAAGGTGTTGGATTGAAAAGGGTGAAACAGGAATGTGACTGCAAGTTGCTTCAACAACATCAGGAGAAGAGGTTGGCTTTCCTCAATGTCTGAGAGGAAAGTGGGAGATGGAGGGGTGAAGCGAGGGAATATCTGAGCTCAGGGTCATAGGCGGCTGAAAGCAGAGCCGGTGGTGGGATTCAGGTGCTACTCTAGAGGCCAGGACTCGAGGAGGTTACAGAGATAGGGAGGGGGTGTAGGGGCTGGAGGTGGTTACAGAGATGGGGGTGTAGGGGCTGGAGGGGGTTACAGAGATAGGGAGGGGTTGTGGGGGCTGGAGGGGGTTACAGAGATAGTGAGGGCTTGTGGGGGCTGGAGGAGGTTGCAGAGATAGGAAGGGGGTGTAGGGGCTAAAGGGTGTTACAGAGACAGGGAGGGGGTGTAGGGGCTAAAGGGTGTTACAGAGACAGGGAGGGGGTGTAGGGGCTGGAGGGGGTTACAGAGATAGGGAGGGGGTGTAGTGACTGGAGGAGGTTACACGGATAGGAAGGGGGTGTAGGGGCTAAAGGGTGTTACAGAGATAGGAAGGGGCTGGAGGGGGTTACAGTGATAGGGAGGGAGTGTAGGGACTGGAGGGTGATACAGAGATAGGGAGGATGTGTAGGGACTGGAGGGTTTACAAAGCAGGGAGGCGTGTAGGGGCTGAAGGAGGTTATAGAGATAGGAAGGGTGTGGAGGGGCTCACAGAGATAGGGAGAGAGTGTCGGGGCTAGCGGGGGTTACAGAGATTTGGAGGGGCTGGAGGAGAGTACAGAGACATGGAGAGAGGAGAGGAACTGGAGAGTGTTAAAGAAATTAGGAGGGGGTGTAGCGGCTGGAGGGGGTTACAGAGATAGGGATGGGGTGTAGGGGCTGGAGGTGGTTACAGAGATAGGGATGGGGTGTATGGGCGGGAGGGGGTTACAGAGATAGCGAGAGGGTTTAGGGGCGGGAGGTGGTTACAGAGATAGGGAAAGGGTGTAAAGGCTACAAGGGGTTAAAGAGATAGGGAGGGGATGGAGGGGTTACAGTGATAGGGAGTTGGTTGGGGCTGGAGTGGGTTACAGAGATAGGGAGGGGTTGTAGGGGCTGTAGGAGGTTACAGAGATAGGGAAGAGGCATAAGGGCTGGTGAAGGGTTATAGAGATAGGGATGGCGTGTAGGGGGTTACAGAAATATGAAGAGGGTGTCAGGGATGGAGGGGGTTACAGAGATAGGGAGGGGGTGTAGAGGCTGGAGGGGGTTACAGAGAGAGGGAGGAGGGGGTTAGGGGCTGGAGGGTGTTATGGAGATAGGGAGGGTTATAGGAGCTGGAGGTCGTTACAGAGATAGGAAGGGGTTGTTGAGGGTTACAGAAATAGGGAGGGGATCCCGCGGATGGAGGGGGTTACAGAGATAGGAAGGGGATCTAGAGGCTGGAGGAGTTACAGAGGTAGGGAGGGGGGTTACAGACATAGGGAGGAGATCTATGGTCTGGAGGGGGTCACAGAGATAGGGAGTGGATATAGGGATTAGAGGAGGTCACAGAGATATGGTGTAGGGGCTGAAGGAGTTTACAGAGATAGGGTGGGGATGTAGGAGCTGGAGGAAAGTACAGAGACAGGGAGGGGTGTAGGAGTTAGAGCAGATGATAGAGATAGGGAGGGTCTGAAGAGGCTGGTGCAGGTTACAGAGATAGACATTGGTCAAGGTTTGGAGGAGGTTAGAGAGACACGGAGGGTTGGAGGGGGTTACAAAGATAGGGAATGGGTGTTGGGGCTGGTAGTGGTTACAGAGATAGGGAGGGGGTGTAGGGGCTGGAGAGGGGTTACAGAGATAGAGAGGGGGTGTAGGGGCTGGAGGAGGTTACAGAGATAGGGAGGGGGGTGTAGGGGCTGGAGGGGGTTACAGAGATAGGGATGGAGTGATGGAGCTGGAGGAGATTAAAAGATATGGAGGGGGTTCAGAGATGGGGAGAGTGTTCAGTGGCCAGAAGATTACAGAGATAGGGAGGGGGTGTCAGGGCTGGAGCGGTTTACAGAGATAGGGAGGGGGGTCAAGGCTAGAGATGGTTAGGGAGATAGAGAGATGTGTAAGGGCTGAAGGAGCACGCAGAGATAGAGAGGGATGTAGGGGATGGAGGAGGTTATAAAGATAGGGACTGATTAGGGATTGGAGGTAGTTACAGGGGGAAGGGATATAGGGCCTGGAAGAGGATATAGATATAGGGAGGGGGTGATGGATGAATTTGAAAGTGATGAGTGGGAAGTTTATAATCGATGTGTTGTTGGACTGGGGAACGATGCAGGAGAGGGAGTGAGAGGAGGGTGATTGGGGAAAGGGACTCGCTGTGAGTTCAGAGACCGGGGGACAGTGAGGTTTTGGATAAGGAGCTCTCATGCAGTGAGTGGTGACAGAGACCGGGGAGTTTACATTGGGAAAAGGTCAACCTGGGAATGTCACTCACAGAGCACCTCGATCCTGAAGCTCTTTGAAGTTTGTCTTCCAATAACGTTTTCCGCTTTGCAGTAATAATCTCCAGATTCCGTTGGGGTGATGGAGCGAATGGTCAGGATGTTCCCTGTCCCCTTGTTAGCTGCTGTGTTCACACTGTCCTTATACCAGGTGTAGCGAGCTCCTGGATTACTCCTGGAGTTACAGGTCAGGGTAACCCGGTCTCCCTCCTTCACCTCTCCCTGTGGCTCATTGCGAACAATGGTAACATCTCCAGGACCATCTATAAGAGGAATTACAGCTCAATTCAGGTCAGGGAGGGGGATAAAGCTGTGGAACATCATGGAACATTCTCTCAAACCCCATCTGAGCACTGGCATTATTTCAGAGAGAGACCAAGAGTATTCCTCATATTCTGAAAGAGGCCATTCATCCCCTCTTCTCCATGCTAGAATTTCTCATTCCCAAGAGCACCTCCACTGTAATGCCTGACTATCCAACTGTAGTGTGGAGACCAGGGATCTAAACACAGTGCTCCGAGTGTGGTCTGGGGGCTATTTTCTGTATATCCCACACCCTCTTTACTTACACTGTACATTAATGTGTTTGGGTGTAGAATCCCGGGAGCTGACAGAATTCCCTGCTGTACAGATGTAGCTACAAGATGCATCATTCCTGGTGGGTTGAATCCTAATCGTGTCGGTATTTTCTCGCAGATCTTTCCGTTGTCTGTTGCACATTTTCCTCCAGCTGTAGGTATGAACCGGGGGGTTGGCTTCACCTCGACACGTTAACGTGATCTCGGTCCCCTCCTTCACTGTATCCTCAGAAATAATCTCCACGTTTCTCGGTCCGTCTGTGGGGAGAGAGAGAGACGTGATTCCGAGATTTCAGAATCCCTCACATACCCGGGTCCACAGGAGACAGGGGGTCTCTGAGGGGTAGGGTGGGGGAACATCAGAAAGATTGCTGATCAGAAATGAAACCCGGAAAAATGACATGTCAACAATACAATCTCTGAGTTTACGTAGCGCCTGTTGAAGAAGGTGTTGCATTGAAAAGGGTGAAACAGTAATGTGACTGCAAGTTGCTTCAACAACATCAGGAGAAGAGGTCGGCTTTCCTCAATGTCTGAGAGGAAAGAGGGAGATGGAGGGGTGAAGCGAGGGAATATCTGAGCTCAGGGTCATAGGCGGCTGAAAGCAGAGCCGGTGGTGGGATTCAGGTGCTACTCTAGAGGCCAGGACTCGAGGAGGTTACAGAGACAGGGAGGGGGTGTAGGGGCTGGAGGGGGTTACAGAGATAGGGAGGGGGTATCGGGACTGGAGGGGGTTACAGAGATAGGGAGGGGGTGTAGGGGCTGGAGGGGGTTACAGAGATAGGGAGGGGGTGTAGGGGCTGGAGGGAACTATAGAGATAGGGAGGGGGTGTAGGGGCTGGAGGGGAATACAGAGATAGGAAGGGGGTGTAGGGGCTGGAGGGGGTTACAGAGATAGGGAGGGGGTGTAGGGACTGGAGGGGTTTACAGAGATAGGGAGTGGGTGTAGGGTTGGAGGGGGTTACAGAGAAAGGGAGGGGGTGTTATGGCGGAGGGGGTTACAGAGATAGGGAGGGGGTGTTATGGCGGAGGGGGTTACAGAGATAGGGAGGGGGTGTAGGGGCTGGACAGGGTTACAGAGATAGGGAGTGGGTGTAGGGGCTGGAGTGGGTTACAGAGATAGGGAGGGGGTTACAGAGATAGGGAGGGGGTGTAGAGGTTGGAGGGGGTTACAGAGAAAGGGAGGGGGTTACAGAGATAGGGAGGGGGTGTAGGGACTGGAGGGGGTGATGGAGGGTGTTAAAAGCCAAGAATGGGAATTTTACAATCGAGGTGTTGCTGGACGGGGGAACGATGCAGGAGAGGGAGTGAGAGGGGGGTGATTGGGGAAAGGGACTCGCTGTGAGTTCAGAGACCGGGGGACAGTGACGTTTTGGATAAGTCGCTCTCATGCAGTGAGTAGTGACAGAGATCAGGGAGTTTACATTGGGAAAAGGTCAACCTGGGAATGTCACTCACAGAGCACCTCGATCCTGAAGCTCTTTGAAGTTTGTCTTCCAATAACGTTTTTCGCTTTGCCGGGAAGGTGATAAAGCTGTGGAACATCATGGAACATTCTCCCAAATCCCATGCCTGACTATCCGACTGTAGTGTGGAGACCAGGGATCTAAACACAGTGCTCCGAGTGTGGTCAGGGGGCTATTTTCTGTATATCCCACACCCTCTTTACTTACACTGTACATTAATGTGTTTGGGTGTAGAATCCCGGGAGCTGACAGAATTCCCTGCTGTACAGATGTAGCTACAAGATGCATCATTCCTGGTGGGTTGAATCCTAATCGTGTCGGTATTTTCTCGCAGATCTTTCCGTTGTCTGTTGCACATTTTCCTCCAGCTGTAGGTATGAACCGGGGGGTTGGCTTCACCTCGACACGTTAACGTGATCTCGGTCCCCTCCTTCACTGTATCCTCAGAAATAATCTCCACGTTTCTCGGTCCGTCTGTGGGGAGAGAGAGAGAGAGAGAGACGTGATTCGGAGATTTCAGAATCCCTCACATATCCGGGTCCACAGGAGACAGGGGGTCTCCGAGGGGTTGGCGGGGGGGGGGGGGGGAACATCAGAAAGATTGCTGATCACAAATGAAACCAGGAAATGTGACCAAAAAAAAGTTAATAACACTTAACCTGCACTTACATAGCGCCTGCTGAAGAAGGTGTTGCATTGAAAAGGGTGAAACAGGAATGTGACTGCAAGTTGCTTCAACAACATCAGGAGAAGAGGTCGGCTTTCCTCAATGTCTGAGAGGAAAGAGGGAGATGGAGGGGTGAAGCGAGGGAATATCTGAGCTCAGGGTCATAGGCGGCTGATAGCAGAGCCGGTGGTGGGATTCAGGTGCTACTCTAGAGGCCAGGACTCGAGGAGGTTACAGAGATAGGGAGGGGGTGTAGGGGCTGGAGGGGGTTACAGAGATAGGGAGGGGGTGTAGGGACTGGAGGGGGTTACAGAGATAGGGAGGGGGTGTAGGGACTGGAGGGGGTTACAGAGACAGGGAGGGGGTGTAGGGACTGGAGGGGGTTACAGAGATAGGGAGGGGGTGTAGGAGCTGGAGGGAGCTATAGAGATAGGGAGGGGGTGTAGGGGCTGGAGGGAGCTATAGAGGTAGGGAGGGGGGTGTAGGGGCTGGAGGGGGTTACAGAGATAGGGATGGGTGTAGGGGCTGGAGGGGGTTACAGAGATAGGGAGGGGGTGTAGGGGCTGGAGGGGGTTACAGAGATAGGGAGGGGGTGTGGGGACTGGAGGGGGTTACAGAGATAGGGAGGGGGTGTAGGGACTGGAGGGGGTTACAGAGATAGGGAGGGGGGTGTAGGGGCTGGAGGGAGCTATAGAGATAGGGAGGGGGTGTAGGGACCGGAAGAGGTTACAGAGATAGAGAGGGATGTCGGGGCTGGAGGGGGTTACAGAGATAGGGAGGGGGTGTCGGGGCTGGAGGGGGCTACAGAGATAGGGAGGGTGTGTAGGGGCTGGATAAGATTCCAGAGAAAGGGAGCAGGTGTAGGGTTGGAGGGGGTTACAGAGAAAGGGAGGGGGTGTAGTGGCTGGAGGGGGTTACAGAGATAGGGAGGGGGTGTAGGGGCTGGAGGGAGCTATAGAGGTAGGGAGGGGGGTGTAGGGGCTGGAGGGGGTTACAGAGATAGGGATGGGTGTAGGGGCTGTAGGGGGTTACAGAGATAGGGAGGGGGTGTAGGGGCTGGAGGGGGTTACAGAGATAGGGAGGGAGTGTGGGGACTGGAGGGAGTTACAGAGATAGGGAGGGGGTGTAGGGACTGGAGGGGGTTACAGAGATAGGGAGGGGGTGTAGGGGCTGGAGGGAGCTATAGAGATAGGGAGGGGGTGTAGGGACCGGAAGAGGTTACAGAGATAGAGAGGGGATGTCGGGGCTGGAGGGGGTTACAGAGATAGGGAGGGAGTGTCGGGGCTGGAGGGGGCTACAGAGATAGGGAGGGTGTGTAGGGGCTGGATAAGATTCCAGAGAAAGGGAGCAGGTGTAGGGTTGGAGGTGTAGAAGCTGGTGGGGGTTACAGAGATAGGGAGGGGCTGTAGAGGCTATAGGAGGTTACAGAGATAGGGAGGGGGTGTGGGGGATGGAGGGGGCGACAGAGATAGGGAGGGGGTGTAGGGGCTGGAGGGGATTACAGAAATAGGGAGGGGGTGTAGGGGCTGGAGGGGGTTACAGAGATAGGGAGGGGTTGTAGGGGCTGGAGGAGGTTACAGACATAGGGAGGGGGTGTAGGGGCTGGAGAGGGCTACTGAGATAGGGAGGGGGTGTAGATGCTGGAGGGGATTACAGAAATAGGAAGGGGGTGTAGGGGCTGGAGGGGGTTACAGAGATAGGGAGGGGTTATGTGGCTGGAGTGTGTTACAGAGATAAGGAAGGGCTGTAGGGGTTGGAGGAGCTTCCATAGATAGGGAGGGGGTTTAGGGACCGGCGGGGGTTACAGAGCTCGGGAGAGGGTGTAGGGGCTGGATGGGGTTACAGAGATAGGGAGGGGGTTTAGGGACCGGCGGGGGTTACAGAGCTCAGGAGAGGGTGTAGGGGCTGGATGGGGTTACAGAGATAGGGAGGGGGTGTCGGGGCTGGAGGGGGTTACAGAGATAGTGAGGGAGTGTAGGGGCTGGAACGGGTTACAGAGATAGGGAGGGGGTGTCAGGTCTGGGGAGTGGTGTGGTTACTGAGACAGGGAAGGGGGTGTAAGGACTGGAGGAGGTTATAGAGATCAGGAGGGGGTGTAGGGGCTGCAAGGGGTTACAGAGATAGGGAGGGGGTGTAGAGACTGGAGGGGGTTACAGAGATAGGGAGGGAGTGTAGGGGTTGGAAGGGGTTACTGACATAGGGAGGGGGTGTAGGGGCTGAAGGGAGTTTCAGAGATAGGGAGGGGGCTTGGGGCTGGAGGGGGGTTACAGAGATAGGTAGGGGGAGTAGGGACTGGAGGGGGTTACACAGATAGGGAGGGGGTGTAGAGACTGGAGGGGATTACCGAGATAGGGAGGGAGTGTAGGGGATGGAGGGGGTTACAGAGATAGGGAGGGTGTGTAGGGACTGGAGGGGGTTGCAGAGATAGGGAGGGGGTGTAAGGGCTAGAGAGGGTTACAGAGATACGGAGGGGGTGTAGGAGGTTATAGAGATAGGGAGCAGGTGGAAGGGCTGGAATGTGTTACGGACATCGAGAGGGGCATAGGGGCTCGAGGAGGTTACAGAGATAGGGAGGGGGTGTCGTGGCTGGAGGAGGGCCCAGAGATAGGGAGAGACATGAAGTGTCAGGTCAGTGTAATTGGATTAGTTTACCTACAGTGTGGAAACAGGCCCTTCGGCCCAACCAGTCCACACTGACTCTCCGAAGAGTAACCGACCCAGATCCATTTCCCTCTGACTAATGCACCTTACACTGTGGACAATTTAGCACAGCCAATTTTCCTGACCTGCACATCTTGGGGCTATAGGACGAAACCCACACAGACATGGGAAAAATCCGCAAACTCCACATCGACCGTCACCCAAGGCTGGGATGAAACTTGGGACCCTGGTGCTGTGAGGCAGCAGTGCTAACCACTGAGCAACCGTGCATGTGAGAGTTTGTTGGGGAGTGGGACTCTCACACTGATGACACTCACACTGAATATCCAGTGGTATGGGATCAGAATCCTTTTCACCCACGGAGTTCCTCGCTGTACAGATGAACTCACAGCCAACATCTTGAATAGAAATGTTGACCGTACGGTGAGAGTGACCTCCGGTGCAGAGAGGCATCACACGTTGCCAACAGACTTTCCGCCAGCGATAGGAATATGCTGCTGAATACCCATCAGACTGACAACTGAGGGTCAGTCTCACATTCCCCACTCCAACTCCCTGTGGGAGTGAGTCTCACATTATCCCCCTGCAACTCCCTGTGGGAGTGAGTCTCACATTATCCCCCTGCAACTCCTGCGGGAGTGAGTCTCATATTATCCCCCTGCAACTCCCTGTGGGAGTGAGTCTCACATTCCTCCCCTCCACCTCCCTGTGGGAGTGAGTCTCACATTCCCTCCCACAACTCTCTTTGGGAGTGAGTCTCATGTTCCTCCCCAACACAACACCCTGTGGGAGCTAGTCTCACATTCCCCCCAACTCCCTGTGAGAGTGAATCTCATGTTCCTCCCCCCAAATCCCTGTGGGAGTGAGTCTCACATTCACCCCACTGCCACAAATCCATGTGGGAGTGAGTCTCATATCCCCCCAAACTCCCTGTGAAAATGAATCTTACGTTTCTCTCCCAATAACTCTCGTGAGAGTGAGTCTCATGTTCCTCCCCCCAAATCCCTGTGGGAGCCAGTCTCACATCCCTCCCCAACTCCCTGTTAGAGTGAATCTCATGTTCCTCCCCCCAAATCCCTGTGGGAGTGAGTCTCACATTACACCCCCACCCACAACTCCCTGTGGGAGTGAGTCTCATATTCCTTGTTCACCCACTTGCTGGGTGGAGGTGTTTCTACTGAATTCCCAATGGGATTTATGCGGGACTGTCTCTTACTGATGGCACATTGTTCCGGTCTCTCCCTCCCACAAGTGGAACCATCTTCTCTCCATCTCCCCGAGTGAATTCCCTTTCAGAATTGTAAACCCCTCGATCAGGCCACCTCCTCAGACCCCTCTTCTTGAGAGAAACCTGCCTCAGTCTGTTCACAGTCTCCCAATGGTTAGAACCTCCAGATTGGGTATCCTATTTGGCATAATGAGATCGGAACTACGGACCGTGCTTCGAGTGTGGTCTATCCAAAGGATACAGAGACGGGAACTGTGCGCAGTGCTCTGAGTGTGGGTCTAACTGAGGGATACAGAGACTGGAACTGTGCACGGTGCTCCGAGTGTGGGTCTAACTGAGGGATACGGAGACTGGAACTGTGCACAGTGCTCCGAGTGTGGGTCTAACTGAGGGATACGGAGACTGGAACTGTGCACGGTGCTCCGAGTGTGGGTCTAACTGAGGGATACGGAGACTGGAACTGTGCACGGTGCTCCGAGTGTGGGTCTGACTGAGGGATACAGAGACTGGAACTGTGCATGGTGCGCCGAGTGTGGGTCTAACTGAGGGATACGGTGACTGGAACTGTGCACAGTGCTCCGAGTGTGGGTCAAACTGAGGGATACAGAGACTGGAACTGTGCACGGTACTCCGAGTGTGGGTCTGACTGAGGGATACATGGACTGGAACTGTGCACGGTGCTCCGAGTGTGGGTCTTACTGAGGGATACGGAGATGGGAACTGTGCACGGTGCTCCAAATGTGGGTCAAACTGAGGGATAAGGAGACTGGAACTGTGCATGGTGCTCCGTGTGTGGGTCAAACCGAGAGATACGGAGAATGGAACAGTGCACCGTGCTCTGAATGTGGTCCAAGTGGGAGATACAGAGAGGAGAACTGTGCACAGTGCTCCGAGTGTGTATCTAATTGAGTGATACGGAGACTGGAACTGTGCACAGCGCTCCAAGTGTGGGTCTAACTGAGGATATGGAGACTGGAACTGTGCACAGTGCTACAAGTGTGGGTCTAAGTGGGGGTATACAGTCTGGAGAGCTATGCACAGTGCCATGAGTGCGGGTCGAAATGAGGGAAATATATTCCAGCGCGTTGTGCACGGTGATGCGTGTGTGGGACTATTTGAAGGATATACAGTCTGGGGAGCTGTGCACAGTGCTGTGAATGTGGGTCTAACTGAACGTTATGCAGTCTGGGGAGCTGTACACACTGCTGAGAGCGCAGTCTAACTGAGGGATAAAGAGTCTGGGGAACTGTGCACAGTGCTGTGAGTGTGGTCTAACTGAAGGATATACAGTGTGGCGAGCTGTGCACAGTGCTGTGAGTGTGGGTCTAACTGAGGCATATACAGCCTGGGGAACTGTGCACAGTGATGGGAGCACTGTCTAACTGAGGGATATACAGTCTGGGGAGCTGTACACACTGCTGGGAATGCGATCTAACTGAGGGATATACTGTCTGGGGAGGTGTGCACAGTGATGTAAGTGTGGTCTAACTGAGGGATATATGTTCTGGGAAGCTGTGCACAGTGCTGTGTGTGTGGTCTAACTGTGGGATATACAGTCTGGGGAACTGTGCAGCGCTGAGTATGTAGGTCTAACTGAGGGATTGGACTGAGTGTGGTCTAACTGAGGGATATACGTTCTGGGGAGCTGTGCACAGTGCTGTGTGTGTGGTCGAATAGAGTGATATAAAGTCTGGGGAGCTGTGCACAGTGCTGAGTATGTGGGTCTAACTGAGGGATTGGACTGAGTGTGGTCTAACTGAGGGATATACAGTCTGGGGAGCTGTGCACAGTGCTGAGTATGTGGGTCTAACTGAGGGATTGGACTGAGTGTGGTCTAACTGAGGGATATACATTCTGGGGAGCTGTGCACAGTACTCTGAGTGTGTTCTAACTGAGGTATATACATCCAGGGGAGCTGTGCACAGTGATGTGAGTGTGGGTCTAACTGAAGGATATACAATCTGGGAAGCTGTGCACAGTGCTGTGTACGTGGGGCTAACTGAGGGATATACAGTCTGGGGAGCTGTGCACAGTGCTGTGTATGTGGGGCTAACTGAGGGATAGGACTGTATGTGGTCTAAGTGAGGGATATACATTCTGGGGAGCGGTGCACAGTGCTGTGAGGGTGGTCTAACTGAGGGATACACGTCCTGGGGAGCTGTGAACAATGATGTCTGTGCGGGTCTAACTGAGGGATATACAGTCTGGGGAGCTGTGCACAGTGAAGAGTGTGTGGTATGACTGAGGGATATACAGTCTGGGGAGCTGTGCTCAGTGATGTGTGTGTGTGGGTCTAACTGAGGGATATCCAGTCTGGGGAGCTGTGCACAGTGCTGTGGGTGTGGGTCTAACTGAGGGATATACAGTCTGGGGAGCTCTGCACAGTGATGTGTGTGTGGTCGAACTGAGGGATATACAGTCTGGGGAGCTGTGCACAGTGCTGTGAATGTGGGTCTAACTGAGGGATATACAGTCTGGGGAACTGTGCACAGTGCTGTGAGTGTGGTCTAACTGAGGGATATACAGTCTGGGGAGCTCTGCACAGTGATGTGTGTGTGGTCGAACTGAGGGATGTACAGTCTGGGGAGCTGTGCACAGTGCTGTGAACGTGGGTCTAACTGAGGGATATATAGTCTGGGGAACTGTGCACAGTGCTGGGTGTGTGGGTCTTATTGAAGGATATACAGTCTGGGGAACTGTGCACAGTGATGTGTGTGTGGGTCGAACTGAAGGATATCCAGTCTGGGGAAATGTGCATAGTGCTGTGGGTGTGGGTCTAACTGAGGGATGTACCGTCCGGGGAGTTGTACACACTGCTGGGAGCGCGGTCTAACTGAGGGATATATAATCTGGGGAACTGTGCACAGTGCTGTGAGTGTGGTCTAACTGAGTGATAGGAATGAGTGTGGTCTAACTAAGGGATATACGTTCTGGGAAGCTGTGCACAGTGCTGTGTATGTGGGGCCAACTGAGGGATAGGACTGAAAGTGGTCGGATAGAGGGATATAAAGTCTGGGGAGCTGGGCACAGTACTGTGAGTGTGTTCGAACTGAGCGACATACAGTCTGGGGAGTTGTGCACAGTGCTGTGAATGAGGTCTAACTGAGGGATATACAGTCTGCAGAGCTGTGCGCTGTGCTGTGTATGTGGATTTAACTCAGGGATAGGACTGAGTGTGGTCTAACTGAGGGATATATATTCTGGGGAGCTGTGCACAGTGCTGTGAGTGTGGTCTAACTGAGGGATAAACCGTCCGGGGAGCTGTGCACACTGCTGGGAGCGCGGTCTAACTGAGGGATATATAATCTGGGGAACTGTGCACAGTGCTGTGAGTGTGGTCTAACTGAGTGATAGGAATGAGTGTGGTCTAACTAAGGGATATACGTTCTGGGGAGCTGTGCACAGTGCTGTGAGTGTGGTCTAACTGAGGGATACACGTCCTGGGGAGCTGTGTACAGTGTTGTGAGTGTGCATCTAACTGAAGGATATACAATCTGGGAAGCTGTGCACAGTGCTGTGTATGTGGGGCCAACTGAGGGATAGGACTGAAAGTGGTCGGATAGAGGGATATAAAGTCTGGGGAGCTGTGCACAGTACTGTGAGTGTGTTCGAACTGAGCGACATACAGTCTGGGGAGCTGTGCACAGTGCTGTGAAAGTGGGTCTAACTGAGGGATATACAGTCTGGGGAGCTCTGCACAATGCTGTGAGTGTGGGTCTAACTAACTGATAGGACTCAGTGTGGTCTAACTGAGGGATATACATTCTGGGAAGCTGTGCACAGTGCTGTGAGTATGGCTCTAACTGAGGGATATACAGTCTGGTGAGCTGCGAACAGTGCTGTGTGTGTGGGTCTTACTGAAGGATATATACTCTAAGGAGGTGTGCACATTACTGTGAGTGTGTTCGAACTGAGGTATATTTGTCTGAGGGAGCTGTGTACAGTGCTATGTGTGTGGTCTAACTGAGGGATACACGTCCTGGGAAGGTGTGCCAGTGCTGTGAGTGTGCATCTAACTGAAGGATATACAATCTGGGAAGTTGTGCACAGTGCTGTGTATGTGGGGCCAACTGAGGGATAGGACTGAAAGTGGTCGGATAGAGGGATATAAAGTCTGGGGAGCAGTGCACAGTACTGTGAGTGTGTTCGAACTGAGGTATATTCGTCTGGGGGAGCTGTGTACAGTGCTATGAGTGTGGTCTAACTGAGGGATACACGTCCTGGGGAGGTGTGCACAGTGTTGTGAGTGTGCATCTAACTGAAGGATATACAATCTGGGAAGCTGTGCACAGTGCTGTGAACGTGGGGCCAACTGAGGGATAGGACTGAGTGTGGTCTAACTGAGGGATATACGTTCTGGGGAGCTGTGCACAGTGCTGTGAAAGTGGGTCTAACTGAGGGATATACAGTCTGGGGAGCTGTGCAGAGTGATGCGTGTGTGGGTCTAACTGAGCGACATAAAGTCTGGGGAGCTGTGCATTGTGCTGTGAAGGTGGGTCTAACGGAGGGATATACAGACAGGAGAGGTGTGCACAGTGCTGTGAGTGTGGTCTAACTGAGGGATATACGTTCTAGGAAGCTGTGCACAGTGCTGTGAGTATGGCTCTGACTGAGGGATATACAGTTACACAGTCTGGTGAGCTGTGAACAGTGCTGTGTGTGTGGGTCTAACTGAGGGATATACAGTCTGGGGAACTGTGCACAGTGCACTGTGTGTTCTAAGTGAGGGATATACAGTATGGGGAGCTGTGCACGGTGCTGTGTATATGGGTCTAACTGACTGATAGGACTCAGTGTGGTCTAACTGAGGGATATACGTTCTGGGAAGCTGTGCACAGTGCTGTGAGTATGGCTCTAACTGAGGGATATACAGTCTGGTGAGCTGTGAACAGTGCTGTTTGATTGGGTCTAACTGAGGGATATACAGTCTGGGGAGGTGTGCACAGTGATGTGTGTGTGGGTCGAACTAAGGGATATCCAGTCTGGGGAAATGTGCACAGTGCTGGGTGTGTGGGTCTTACTGAAGGATATACAGTCTGGGGAACTGTGCACAGTGCTGTGGGTGTGGGTCTAACTGAGGGATATACCGTCCGGGGAGCTGTACACACTGCTGGGAGTGCGGTCTAACTGAGGGATATATAATCTGGGGAACTGTGCACAGTGCTGTGAGTGTGGTCTAACTGAGTGATAGGAATGAGAGTGGTCTAACTAAGGGATATACGTTCTGGGCAGTTGTGCACCGTGCTGTGAGTGTGGTCTAACTGAGGGATATACGTTCTGAGGAGCTGTGCACAGTGCTGTGAGTGTGGTCTAACTGAGGGATATTCGTCCTGGGGAGCTGTGTACAGTGCTGTGAGTGTGGTCTAACTGAGGGATACACGTCCTGGGAAGGTGTGCACAGTGCTGTGAGTGTGCATCTAACTGAAGGATATACAATCTGGGAAGCTGTGCACAGTGCTGTGTATGTGGGGCCAACTGAGGGATAGGACTGAAAGTGGTCGGATAGAGGGATATAAAGTCTGGGGAGCTGTGCACAGTACTGTGAGTGTGTTCGAACTGAGCGGCATACAGTCTGGAGAGCTGTGCACAGTGCTGTGTATGTGGGTCTAACTGACTGATAGGACTCAGTGTGGTCTAACTGAGGGATATACCTTCTGGGAGCTGTGCACAGTGCTGTGAGTATGGCTCTAACTGAGGGATATACAGTCTGGTGAGCTGTGAACAATGCTGTGTGTGTGGGTCTTACTGAAGGATATATAGTCTGGGGAGGTGTGCACAGTACTGTGAGTGTGTTCGAAATGAGGTATATCCGTCTGAGGGAGCTGTGTACAGTGCTATGAGTGTGGTCTAACTGAGGGATATTTGTCCTGGGGAGCTGTGTACAGTGCTGTGAGTGTGGTCTAACTAAGGGATATACGTTCTGGGGAGCTGTGCACAGTGCTGTGAGTGTGGTCTAACTGAGGGATACACGTCCTGGGAAGGTGTGCACAGTGCTGTGTGTGTGCATCTAACTGAAGGATATACAATCTGGGAAGCTGTGCACAGTGCTGTGTATGTGGGGCCAACTGAGGGATAGGACTGAGCATGGTCTAACTGAGGGGTATACGTTCTGGGGAGCGGTATACAGTTCTGTGAGTGTAGCCTAACTGAGGGATACACGTCCTGGGGAGCTGTGCACAGTGATGTGTGTATGGGTCTAACTGAGGGATATACAGTCTTTGGGAACTGTGCAGAGTGCTTTGAGTGTGGGTCTACCTGAAGAATATACAGTCTGGGGAGTTGTGCACAGTGCTGTGAATGAGGTCTAACTGAGGGATATACAGACTGCAGAGCAATGCGCAGTGCTGTGTATGTGGGTCTAACTCAGGGATAGGACTGAGTGTGGTCTAACTGAGGGATATACATTCTGGGGAGCTGTGCACAGTGCTGTGTGTGTGTGGGTCTACCTGAAGAATATACAGTCTGGGGAGCTGTGCACAGTGCTGTGAATGAGATCTAACTGAGGGATATATGTTCTGGGAAGCTGTACACAGTGCTGTGAGAGTGGGTCCAACTGAGGGATATACAGTCTGGGGACCTGTACACACTGCTGGGAACGCGGTCGAACTGAGGGATATCCAGTCTGGGGAGCTATGCACAGTGGGGTGTGTGGGTCTAACTGAGGGATATACAGTCTGGGGAGCTGTGCACAGTGAAGAATGTGTGGTATTACTGAGGGATATACAGTCTGGAGAGCTGTGCACAATGATGTAAATGTGGTTCTAACTGAGGGGTATACAGTCTGGGGAACTGTGCACAGTGCTGTGAGTGTGGTCTAAATGAGGGATATCCAGTCTGGGGAGCTGTGCACAGTGCTGTGAACGTGGGTCTAACTGAGGGATATATAGTCTGGGGAACTGTGCACAGTGCTGGGTGTGTGGGTCTTATTGAAGGATATACAGTCTGGGGAGGTGTGCACAGTGATGTGTGTGTGTGGGTTGAACTGAAGGATATCCAGTCTGGGGAAATGTGCACAGTGCTGTGGGTGTGGGTCTAACTGAGGAATGTACCGTCCGGGGAGTTGTACACACTGCTGGGAGCGCGGTCTAACTGAGGGATATATAATCTGGGGAACTGTGCACAATGCTGTGAGTGTGGTCTAACTGAGTGATAGGAATGAGAGTGGTCTAACTAAGGGATATATGTTCTGGGGAGCTGTGCACAGTGCTGTGAGTGTGGTCTAACTGAGGGATATACTTTCTGAGGAGCTGTACACAGTGCTGTGTGTGTGGTCTAACTGAGGGATATTCGTCCTGGGGAGCTGTGTACAGTGCTGTGAGTGTGGTCTAACTGAGGGATACACGTCCTGGGAAGGTGTGCACAGTGCGGTGAGTGTGCATCTAACTGAAGGATATACAATCTGGGAAGCTGTGCACAGTGCTGTGTATGTGGGGCCAACTGAGGGATAGGACTGAAAGTGGTCGGATAGAGGGATATAAAGTCTGGGGAGCTGTGCACAGTACTGTGAGTGTGTTCGAACTGAGCGACATACAGTCTGGGGAGCTGTGCACAGTGCTGTGAAAGTGGGTCTAACTGAGGGATATACAGTCTGGGGAGCTGTGCACAATGCTGTGTATGTGGGTCTAACTGACTGATAGGACTCAGTGTGGTCTAACTGAGGGATATACGTTCTGGGAAGCTGTGCACAGTGCTGTGAGTATGGCTCTAACTGAGGGATATACAGTCTAGTGAGCTGTGAACAGTGCTGTGTGTGTGGGTCTTACTGAAGGATATATAGTCTGGGGAGGTGTGCACAGTACTGTGAGTGTGTTCGAACTGAGGTATATTTGTCTGAGGGAGCTGTGTACAGTGCTATGAGTGTGGTCTAACTGAGGGATACACGTCCTGGGGATGTGTGCACAGTGTTGTGAATGTGCATCTAACTGAAGGATATACAATCTGGGAAGCTGTGCACAGTGCTGTGTATGTGGGGCCAACTGAGGGATAGGACTGAGTGTGGTCTAACTGAGGGATATACGTTCTGGGGAGCGGTGCATAGTGCTGTGAGTGTAGTCTAACTGAGGGATACACGTCCTGGGGAGCTGTGCACAGTGATGTGTGTATGGGTCTAACTGAGGGATATACAGTCTTTGGGAACAGTGCAGAGTGCTGTGAGTGTGGGTCTACCTGAAGAATATACAGTCTGGGGAGTTGTGCACAGTGATGTGTGTATGGGTCTAACTGAGGGATATACAGTCTTTGGGAACAGTGCAGAGTGCTGTGAGTGTGGGTCTACCTGAAGAATATACAGTCTGGGGAGTTGTGCACAGTGCTGTGAATGAGGTCTAACTGAGGGATATACAGTCTGCAGAGCCATGCGCAGTGCTGTGTGTGTGGGTCTAACTCAGGAATAGGACTGAGTGTGGTCTAACTGAGGGATATACGTTCTGGGAAGCTGTGCACAGTGCTGTGTGTGTGTGGGTCTACCTGACGAATATACAGTCTGGGGAGCTGTGCACAGTGCTGTGAATGAGATCTAACTGAGGGATATATGTTCTGGGAAGCTGTACACAGTGCTGTGAGAGTGGGTCCAACTGAGGGATATACAGTCTGGGGAGCTATACACACTGCTGGGAGCGCGATCGAACTGAGGGATATCCAGTCTGGGGAGCTGTGCACAGTGGGGTGTGTGGGTCTAACTGACGGATATACAGTCTGGGGAGCTGTGCACAGTGATGTGTGTGTGGGTCTAACTGACGGATATACAGTCTGGGGAGCTGTGCACAGTCCTTTGAGTGTGGTCTAACTGAGGGATGTGAAGTCTGGGGAGCTGTGCACAGTGCTGTGAACGTGGGCCTAACTGAGGGATATAAAATCTGGGGAGCTGTACACAGTGCTGTGAGTGTGTTCTAATTGAGGTATATAAGTCCTGTGGAGCTGTGAACAGTGGTGTGAGTGTGGTCTAAATGAGGGATATACTGTCTGGGGAGCTGTGCACAGTGGGGTGTGTGGGTCTAACAGAGGGATATCCAGTCTGGGGAGCTGTGCACAGTGAAGAGTGTGTGGTATTACTTAGGGATATACAGTCTGGGGAGCTGTGCACAGTGATGTGTGTGTGGGTCTAACTGAGGGATATACAGTCTTTGGGAACAGTGCAGAGTGCTGTGAGTGTGGGTCTACCTGAAGAATACACAGTCTGGGGAGCTGAGCACAGTGCTGTGGGTGTGGTCTAACTGAGCGACATAAAGTCTGTGGAGCTGTGCATTGTGCTGTGAAAGTGGGTCTAACGGAGGGATATACAGACAGGAGAGGTGTGCACAGTGCTGTGAGTGTGGGTCTAACTGAGGGATATACGTTCTGGGAAGCTGTGCACAGTGCTGTGAGTATGGCTCTAACTGAGGGATATACAGTTATACAGTCTGGGGAGGTGTGCACAGTGATGTGTGTGTGTGGGTCTAACTGAGGGATATACAGTCTGGGGAACTGTGCACAGTGCTGTGGGTATGGGTCTAACTGAGGGATATACAGTCTGGGGAGCTGTGCACAGTGATGTGAGTGTGGTCTAACTGGGGGATATACAGTTTGGGGAGCTGTGCACAGTGCTTTGAGTGTGGTCTAACTGAGGGATATACCTTCAGGGGAGCTGTACACACTGCTGGGAGCACGGTCTAACTGAGGGATATACAGTCTGGGGAACTGTGCACAGTGATGTGTGTGTGGGCCTAACTGAGGGATACACAGTCTGGGGAGCTGTGCACAGTGCTGTGAGTGTAGGTCTAACTGAGGGATACACAGTCTGGGGAGCTGTGCACAGTGCTGTGAGTGTAGGTCTAACTGAGAGATATACAGTCTGGGGAACTGTGCACAGTGCTGTGAGTATGCGTCTGACTGAAGGATATACAGTCTGTGGAGCTGTGCACAGTGCTGTGTATGTGGGTCTAAGTGAGGGATATACAGTTTGGGGAGCTGTGCACAGTGCTGTGAGTGTGGGTCTAACTGAGGGATATACCATCTGGGGAGCTGTGCACAGTGCTGTGAGTGTGGGTCTAACTGAGGGATATACAGTCTGGGGAGCTGTGCACAGTGCTGTGAGTGTAGGTCTAACTGAGAGATATACAGTCTGGGGAACTGTGCACAGTGCTGTGAGTATGCGTCTGACTGAAGGATATACAGTCTGTGGAGCTGTGCACAGTGCTGTGTATGTGGGTCTAAGTGAGGGATATACAGTTTGGTGAGCTGTGCACAGTGCTGTGAGTGTGGGCCTAACTGAGGGATATACCGTCTGGGGAGCTGTGCACAGTGCAGTGAGTCTGGGTCTAACTGAGGAATTTACATTCCGGGCAGCTGTGCACAGAGACAGGGAGGGTATGTTGGGGCCGTAGGGGGTGACAGAGATACGGAGGGGGAGTCAGGGCTGGAAGGGTTTACTGGGATAGGGAGGGGGTGCAGGGGCTGGAGGAGGTGACAGAGGTAGGGAGGTGGTGTAGGATGTTGAAGGGCTTACTCAGATAGGGAGGGGGTGCAGGGGCTGGAGGAGGTGACAGAGGTAGGGAGGGGCTATAGGATCTGGAGGGGGTTACAGAGATAGGGAGGTGTAGGGGCTGGAGGGGTTTACAGAGATAGGGAGGGGGGTGTAGGGTCTGGGAGGGTTACAGAGATAGGGAGGAGTGTAGAGACTTGAGGAGTCTAATGCAACCCCCTCACTCCCCGTTCTCTTTAATATTCAACCCAATCTAATCACATTGTCCTCCTCACTCCCCGCACCTATAATATCCCACCCAGTCTAATCCCACTTTCCCCCTCATTCCCCACCCCTTTAATATCCCACCAGTCTAACCCCACTCTTCCCTCATTCCCCACCTCGTTTAATATCCCACCCTGTCTAATCCCACTCTCCCCCTCACTCCCCATCCCTTTAATATCCCATCCAGTCTAATCCCACTCTCCCCCTCACTCCCGCTCCCTTTAATATCCCACCCAGTCTAATCCCACTCTCCCCCTCACTCCCGCTCCCTTTAATATCCCACCCAGTCTAATCCCACTCTCCCCTCACTCCCTCTCTCTTTAATATCCCACTATTCTAATCCACTCTCTCCTCATTCCCATTCCTTTAATATCCCACCCAGTCTAACTTATTAACATGCTGCCCTTCATAATATCCCAGTCTCTCCACATTCCAATTTCTAATTAGGGTCTGTCTTTGCGACAGATATTTCCTCATCCTTTCTGCTTTTGCTGTCTCTCTGTGTGTCTCTCTCTCTCCCGTCTCTCTCCTCCCCCACCCCGCTCTCCCTCTCTGCCTCCCCTCCTCTCTCACAAGGCTCCTCTGTATATGTAGATGTACATTGAGAAAGACACATACCACAGACTGAAGGCAGGAGCAGTAGCAGTGACAGAGGAGGAACCACTTCATTGGCAAAGACCTGAAGATAAATGGAGACAAATGATGAAAAGATTTACATCATCATTGTTGAAATTCATACTTCCTGTCTGAACCAATCGCATTAAGGCAGACATCTGAGGGGCTCAGGACTGAGGGAGTGTCGCATTGTCAGTGGGTTAATACTGAAGGAGAACTGTACCTTAAGAGGGTCAGTGGTGAGGGAGTGCTGCACTGTCGGAGGGTCAATGCTGAGGGTGTGCTGCACTGTCAGAGGGTCAGTGCTGAGAGAGTGCCGCACTGTGGAGGGTCAGTGCTGAGGAGTGCCGCACTGTCGGAGGGTCAGTCCTGAGGTAGTGCCGCACTGTTGGAGGGTCAGTGCTGAGGGAGTGCCGCACTGTCGGAGGGTCAGTGCTGAGGGAGTGTCACACTCCCGGAGTGGTCTGTGCTGATGAGGGAGTGTCGCACTGTCAGAGGGTCAGTGCTCAGTGAGTGCCATAATGTCAGAGTGGTCAGTGCTGAGAGAGTGCTGCACTGTCAGAGGGTCAGTGCTGAGAGGGTGCTGCACTGTTGGTGGGTTAGTACTGAAGGAATGTTGCACTGTCTGAGGGTCAGTGCGAAGGATGTGCTGCACTGTCACAGAAAACAAGGTGAAAAAAATGAGTGCTTTTTCAAAAGTGTTAGAAATTATTTTAAGTTCTCATCGGTATTTATTGGAGAAGATTCTGAGAGACAGGATTTACTCATATTTGGAAAAGAATGTTCTGATGAAGGATATCCCCATGGCTTTATGCAGGGGAAGTCTGTCTCACAAACATGATTGAGTGCTTTGAGGAAGTGATGAGGATGACTGATGAGGGAAGGGCAGTGGATGTTGTCTACTCAGACTTTACTAAAGCATTTGACAAGGTCCCTCATGGTAAACTTGTCCGAAGATAAAGGCACACAGGATCCAGGGTGAGTTGGTCAGTTAGATACAAATTTGGCTTGGTCATAGAGCACAGAGAGTCTCTGTGGAGGGATGTGGGGGGAATGGGGGTCTGTGACCAGTGGTGTTAAACAGGGTCCACTGCTGGGCCCCCTGTAGTTTATGAAACAGATAAATAATTTGGATGATAATGTCAGTGGTCTGTTTAATAAGTTTGCAAACATCGTGAACTTTGGTGGAGTTGTGGATAGTGAGGAAGGTTGTGAATGGATTCAGCAGGGTATAGATCATCTGGAAAGGTGGACAGAGAAATGGCAGATAGAGTTTAATCTGCATAAGTGTGAGGTGATGCATTTTCCAGGACAAATGTTTAGGAAAATATAAAATAAATGGCAGGACCCTAAGGAGCGTTGTTACACAGAGGGATCTTTGGGTGCTGTGGGTCTGGAGTTACATGTAGGGGGAGACTGGAGAGGAATGGGTGTGGTCTAACTGAGCGACATAAAGTCTGTGGAGCTGTGCATTGTGCTGTGAAAGTGGGTCTAACGGAGGGATATACAGACAGGAGAGGTGTTTGGAGATGATTTGGAGATGCCGGTGTTGGACTGGGGTGTACAAAGTTAAAAATCACAAACAAAGCACTAGCTTTCAGAGCACTGCTCCTCCATCAGATGGTTGTGGAACATAAGATCGCAAGTTACAGAATTTACAGTAGAAGTGTAGTATGATGTAACTAAAAATTATATATTGAAAAAGACCTGGATTGTTGTTAAGTCTCTCATCTTTTAGAATGAACATGTTGGTTTCAGTTCTTTCACATGTAAATCGCAAAACATGTAAAAGTTATGTTCTCAATGAACTTTAACAACTGGTGTCATGTCAGCCCAGATAATGCATTGAAGGTGTGAGCTGCCCTGTGTGAGGCTGTCTGTGCCACAGTGGGCAGACTGATTCTAATCTAAAAAAAGGATTTACAGAATCTTACATGGATTCATGCAGTTTTTGAGCAAAGTAAAAGTAATTCTGCAAGTACAAATTCACACCACAAACTTATATGTGTATGTGGGTGTCTGTCTGCGCAGGGGGGCGCTGAGTGTCTGTGAGAGGAGTGTATGCATGTGTGTGAGTGTAAAGGGGTATACGTCTGTGAGAGGGTGCATGTGTGAGTGTATGTGTGAGTGTATGAGAAAGGGTCTGCGTGAGTGTATGGGCCAGTACGAGAGTGTGTGCGTCTGTAGGAATGTGTGTTT